>NC_133128.1:87473341-87740841 GCF_048418815.1 Hemitrygon akajei
CCTTCTACACCACTCCATCTACACCACTCCATCTACACCACTCCATCTACACACTCCATCTACACCACTCCTTCTACACCACTCCATCTACACCACTCCATCTACACCACTCCTCTCTACACCACTCCATCTACACCACTCCATCTACACCACTCCATCTACACCACTCTCATCTACACCACTCCATCTACACCACTCCATCTACACCACTCCATCTACACCACTCCTTCTACACCACTCCATCTACACCACTCCATCTACACCACTCCTTCTACACACTCTTCTACACACTCCATCTACACCACTCCTTCTACACCACTCCATCTACACCACTCCATCTACACCACTCCTTCTACACCACTCCATCTACACCACTCCTTCTACACCACTCCATCTACACCACTGCCATCTACACCACTCCTCTACACCACTCCCATCTACACCACTCCATTACACCACTCCATCTACACCACTCCATCTACACCACTCCTTCTACACCACTCCATCTACACCACTCCTTCTACACCACTCCATCTACACCACTCCATCTACACCACTCCTTCTACACCACTCCTTCTACACCACTCCATCTACACCACTCCATCTACACCACTCCTTCTACACCACTCCTTCTACACCACTCCATCTACACCACTCCATCTACACCACTCCATCTACACCACTCCATCTACACCACTCCTTCTACACCACTCCTTCTATACCACTCCATCTACACCACTCCTTCTACACCACTCCATCTACACCACTCCATCTACACCAGTCCTTCTACACCACTCCTTCTACACCACTCCTTCTACACCACTCCATCTACACCACTCCGTCTACACCACTCCGTCTACACCACTCCATCTACACCACTCCTTCTACACCACTCCTCTACACCACTCCATCTACACCACTCCATCTACACCACTCCTTCTACACCACTCCTTCTACACCACTCCATCTACACCACTCCATCTACACCACTCCTTCTAACCACCCTTCTACACCACTCTATCTACACCACTCCTTCTACACCACTCCATCTACACCACTCCATCTACACCACTCCTTCTACACCACTCCATCTACACCACTCCATCTACACCACTCCATCTACACCACTCCTTCTACACCACTTCCAATCTACACCTCTCCATCTACACCACTCCATCTACACCACTCCATCTACACCACTCCCTCTACACCACTCCATCTACACCACTCCTTCTACACCACTCCATCTACACCACTCTATCTACACCACTCCTTCTACACCACTCTATCTACACCACTCCATCTACACCACTCTATCTACACCACTCCTTCTACACCACTCCATCTACACCACTCCATCTACACACTCCTTCTACACCACTCCATCTACACCACTCCATCTACACCACTCCTTCTACACCACTCCATCTACACCACTCCATCTACACCACTCCCTCTACACCACTCCATCTACACCACTCTTCTACACCACTCCATCTACACCACTCCATCTACACCACTCCTTCTACACCACTCCATCTACACCACTCCTTCTACACCACTCTATCTACACCACTCCATCTAACCACTCCATCTACACCACTCCATCTACACCACTCCTTCTACACCACTCCATCTACACCACTCCATCTACACCACTCCTTCTACACCACTCCATCTACACCACTCCATCTACACCACTCCTTCTACACACTCCATCTACACCACTCCTTCTACACCACTCATCTACACCACTCCGTTCTACACCACTCCCTTCTACACCACTCCATCTACACCACTCCTTCTACACCACTCCATCTACACCACTCCTTCTACACCACTCCATCTATACCACTCCATCTACACCACTCCTTCTACACCACTCCATCTATACCACTCCTTCAACACCACTCCATCTACACCACTCCATCTACACCACTCCTTCTACACCACTCCATCTACACCACTCCTTCTACACCACTCCATCTACACCACTCCATCTACCACCACTCCATCTACACCACTCCTTCTACACCACTCCATCTACACCACTCATCTACACCACTCCATCTACACCACCTTCTACACCACTCCATCTACACCACTCCTTCTACACCACTCCTTCTACACCACTCCATCTACACCACTCCTTCTACACACTCCATCTACACCACTCCATCTACACCACTCCTTCTACACCACTCCATCTACACCACTCCTTCTACACCACTCCTTCTACACCACTCCATCTACGACCACTCCTTCTACCACTCCATCTCCACACTCCATCTACACCACTCCATCTTCACCACTCCATCTACACCACTCCTTCTACACCACTCCATCTACACCACTCCATCTACACCACTCCATCTACACCACTCCTTCTACACCACTCCATCTACACCACTCCTTCTACACCCTCCTTCTACACCACTCCATCTACACCACTCCATCTACAACACTCCTTCTACACCACTCCATCTACACCACTCCATCTACACCACTCCTTCTACACCACTCCATCTACACCACTCCTTCTACAACACTCCATCTACACCACTGCTTCTACACCACTCCATCTACACCACTCCCATCTACACCACTCCATCTACACCACTCCTTCTACACCACTCCATCTACACCACTCCATCTACACCACTCCATCTACACCACTCCATCTACACCACTCCTTCTACACCACTCCTTCTACACCACTCCATCTACACCACTCCATCTACACCACTCCTTCTACACCACTCCATCTACACCACTGCTTCTACACCACTCCTTCTACACCACTCCATCTACCCACTCCATCTACACCACTCCTTCTACACCACTCCTTCTACACCACTCCTTCTACACCACTCCTTCTACACCACTCCTTCTACACCACTCCTTCTACACACTCCATCTACACCACTCCTTCTACACCACTCCATCTACACCACTCCATCTACACCACTCCTTCTACACCACTCCTTCTACACCACTCCATCTACACCACTCATCTACACCACTCCTTCTACACCACTCCTTCTACACCACTCCATCTACACCACTCCATCTACACCACTGCATCTACACCACTCCATCTACACCACTCCTTCTACACCACTCCTTCTACACCTCCATCTACCACACTCCATCTACACCACTCCATCTACACCACTCCTCTACACCACTCCATCTACACCACTCCTTCTACACCACTCCTCTACACCACTCCATCTACACCACTCCATCTACACCACTCCTTCTACACCACTCCTTCTACACACCTTCTACACCACTCCATCTACACCACTCATCTACACCACTCTCACCCACTCCATCTACACCACTCCATCTACACCACTCCATCCGTAGCACCACTCCTTCTACACCCACTCCTTCTACACCCACTCCATCTACACACACCATCTACACCACTCCATCTACACCACTCCATCTACACCCTCCACACTCCATCCCTCCCTACACCACTCCTTCTACACCACTCCATCTACACCACTCCTTCTACACCACTCCATCTACACCACTCCATCTACACCACTCCTTCTACACCACTCCATCTACACCACTCCTTCTACACCACTCCTTCTACACCACTCCATCTACACCACTCCATCTACACCACTCCATCTACACCACTCCTTCTACACCACTCCTTCTACACCACTCCATCTACACCACTCCATCTACACCACTCCTTCTACACCACTCCATCTACACCTCTCCATCTACACCACTCCTCTACACCACTCCATCTACACCACTCCTTCTACACCACTCCATCTACACCACTCCTTCTACACCACTCCTTCTACACCACTCCATCTACACCACTCCATCTACACCACTCCATCTACACCACTCCATCTACACCACTCCATCTACACCACTCCATCTACACCACTCCATCTACACACTCCTTCTACACCACTCCATCTACACCACTCCATCTACACCTCTCCATCTACACCACTCCCTCTACACCACTCCATCTACACCACTCCTTCTACACCACTCCATCTACACCACTCCATCTACACCACTCCTTCTACACCACTCCATCTACACCACTCCTTCTACACCACTCCATCTACACCACTCCTCTACACCCTCCATCTACACCACTCCCTCTACACCACTCCTTCTACACCACTCCATCTACACCACTCCTTCTACACCCACTCCTTCTACACCACTCCATCTACACACTCCATCTACACCACTCCTCTACACCACTCCTTCTACACCACTCCATCTACACCACTCCATCTACACCACTCCTTCTACACCACTCCATCTACACCACTCCATCTACACCACTCCTTCTACACCACTCCTTCTATACCACTCCATCTACACCACTCCATCTACACCACTCCATCTACACCACTCCATCTACACCACTCCATCTACACCACTCCTTCTACACCACTCTCTTCTACACCACTCCTTCTATACCACTCCATCTACACCACTCATCTACACCACTCCTTCTACACCACTCCTTCTACACCACTCCTTCTATACCACTCCATCTACACCACTCCATCTACACCACTCCATCTACACCACTCCATCTACACCACTCCTTCTACACCACTCCTTCTACACCACTCCTTCTACACCACTCCATCTACACCACTCCATCTACACCACTCCTTCTACACCACTCCATCTACACCACTCCATCTACACCACTCATCTACACCACTCCTTCTACACCACTCCATCTACACCACTCCATCTACACCAGTCCTTCTACACCACTCCATCTACACCACTCCATCTACACCACTCCATCTACACCACTCAATCTACACCACTCTATCTACACCACTCCATCTACACCACTCTTCTACACCACTCCAATCTACACCACTCCATCTACACCACTCCATCTACACCACTCCTCTACACCACCCTCTACACCACTCATCTACACCACTCCATCTACACCACTCCATCTACACCACTCCTTCTACACCACTCCATCTACACCCCTCCATCTACACCACTCCTTCTACACCACTCCATCTACACCACTCCTTCTACACCACTCCATCTACACCACTCCATCTACACCACTCCATCTACACCACTCCTTCTACACCACTCCATCTACACCACTCCATCTACACCACTCCTTCTACACCACTCCATCTACACCACTCCATCTACACCACTCCTTCTACACCACTCCATCTACACCAGTCCATCTACACCACTCCATCTACACCACTCCTTCTACACCACTCACTACACCACTCCATCTACACCACTCCTTCTACACCACTCCATCTACACCACTCCTTCTACACCAGTCTACTACACCACTCCATCTACACCACTCCATCTACACCACTCCATCTACACCACTCCATCTACACCACTCCTTCTACACCACTCCATCTACACCACTCCATCTACACCACTCCATCTATACCACTCCTTCTACACCACTCCATCTACACCACTCCTTCTACACCACTCCTTCTACACCACTCCATCTACACCACTCCTTCTACACCACTCCTTCTACACCACTCCATCTACACCACTCCATCTACACCACTCCCTCTACACCACTCCTTCTACACCACTCCATCTACACCACTCCATCTACACCACTCCTTCTACACCACTCCATCTACACCACTCCATCTACACCACTCCTTCTACACCACTCCTTCTACACCACTCCTTCTATACCACTCATCTACACCACTCCATCTACACCACTCCATCTACACCACTCCATCTACACCACTCCATCTACACCACTCCTTCTACACCACTCCTTCTACACCACTCCTTCTATACCACTCCATCTACACCACTCCATCCACACCACTCCTTCTACACCACTCCTTCTACACCACTCCTTCTATACCACTCCATCTACACCACTCCATCAACACCACTCCATCTACACCACTCCTTCTACACCCACTCCTTCTACACCACTCCTTCTACACCACTCCTTCTACACCACTCCATCTACACCACTCCATCTACACCACTCCTTCTACACCACTCCATCTACACCACTCCATCTACACCACTCCATCTACACCCACTCCTTCTACACCACTCCTTCTACACCACTCCATCTACACCCAGTCCTTCTACACCACTCCATCTACACCACTCCTTCTACACCACTCCATCTACACCACTCTATCTACACCACTCTATCTACACCACTCCATCTACACCACTCTATCTACACCACTCCATCTACACCACTCCATCTACACCACTCCATCTACACCACTCCTTCTACACCACTCCATCTACACCACTCCATCTACACCACTCCATCTACACCACTCCTTCTACACCACTCCATCTACACCACTCCATCTACACCACTCCTTCTACACCACTCCATCTACACCACTCCTTCTACACCACTCCATCTACACCACTCCATCTACACCACTCCATCTACACCACTCCTTCTACACCACTCCATCTACACCACTCCATCTACACCACTCCTTCTACACCACTCCATCTACACCACTCCGTCTACACCACTCCTTCTACACCACTCCATCTACACCAGTCCATCTACACCACTCCATCTACACCACTCCTTCTACACCACTCCATCTACACCACTCCATCTACACCACTCCTTCTACACACTCCATCTACACCACTCCTTCTACACCACTCTATCTACACACTCCATCTACACCACTCCATCTACACCACTCCATCTACACCACTCCATCTACACCACTCCTTCTACACCACTCCATCTACACCACTCCATCTACACCAGTCCGTATACACCACTCCTTCTACACCACTCCATCTACACCACTCCTTCTACACCACTCCTTCTACACCACTCCATCTACACCACTCCATCTACACCACTCCTTCTACACCACTCCATCTACACCACTCCATCTACACCTAGTCGTATACACCACTCCATCTACACCACTCCTTCTACACCACTCCATCTACACCACTCATCTACACCACTCCATCTACACCACTCCTTCTACACCACTCCTTCTACACCACTCCATCTACACCACCCTCTCACCATCCATCTACACCACTCATCTACACCACTCCTTCTACACCACTCCATCTACACCACTCCATCTACACCACTCCATCTACACCACTCCATCTACACCACTCCATCTACACCACTCCTTCTACACCCACTCCTTCTACACCACTCCATCTACACCACTCCATCTACACCACTCCATCTACACCACTCCTTCTACACCACTCCATCTACACCACTCATCTACACCACTCCTTCTACACCACTCATCTACACCACTCCATCTACACCACTCCATCTACACCACTCCATCTACACCACTCCATCTACACCACTCCTTCTACACCACTCCATCTACACCACTCCATCTACACCACTCCTTCTACACCACTCCATCTACCACTCCCTACACCACTCCTTCTACACCACTCCATCTACACCACTCCATCTACACCACTCCATCTACACCACTCCTTCTACACCACTCCATCTACACCACTCCATCTACACCACTCCATCTACACCACTCCATCTACACCACTCCTTCTACACCACTCTATCTACACCACTCCATCTACACCACTCCATCTACACCACTCCATCTAGACCACTCCATCTACACCACTCCTTCTACACCACTCCATCTACACCACTCCATCTACACCAGTCCGTATACACCACTCCTTCTACACCACTCCATCTACACCACTCCTTCTACACCACTCCTTCTACACCACTCCATCTACACCACTCCATCTACACCACTCCTTCTACACCACTCCATCTACACCACTCCATCTACACCACTCCGTATACACCACTCCTTCTACACCACTCCATCTACACCACTCCTTCTACACCACTCCATCTACACCACTCCATCTACACCACTCCATCTACACCACTCCATCTACACCACTCCTTCTACACCACTCCATCTACACCACTCCATCTACACCATCCGTATACACCACTCCTTCTACACCACTCCATCTACACCACTCCTTCTACACCACTCCTTCTACACCACTCCATCTACACCACTCCATCTACACCACTCCTTCTACCACCACTCCATCTACACCACTCCTTCTACACACTCCATCTACACCTCTCCATCTACACCACTCCCTCTACACCACTCCTTCTACACCACTCCTTCTACACCACTCCATCTACACCACTCCATCTACACCACTCCTTCTACACCACTCCATCTACACCACTCCATCTACACCACTCCATCTACACCCACACTCATCTACACCATCCTTCTACACCACTCCATCTACACCACTCCATCTACACCACCATCTCACCACTCCATCTACACCCCTCCATCTACACCACTCCTTCTACACCACTCCATCTACACCACTCCTTCTACACCACTCCTTCTACACCACTCCATCTACACCACTCCATCTACACCACTCCTTCTACACCCCCATCTACACCACTCCTCTACACCACTCCTTCTACACCACTCCATCTACACCACTCCATCTACACCACTCCTCTACACCACTCCTCTACACCACTCCATCTACACCACTCCTTCTACACCACTCCTTCTACACCACTCCATCTACACCACTCCTACACACTCCATCTACACCACTCCTTCTACACCACTCCATCTACACCACTCCATCTACACCACTCCATCTACACCCTCCTTCTACCCACTCCATCTACACCACTCCATCTACACCACTCCATCTACACCACTCCTTCTACACCACTCCATCTACACCACTCCTTCTACACCACTCCATCTACACCACTCCTTCTACACCACTCTCTACACCACTCCATCTACACCACTCCTTCTACACCACTCCATCTACACCACTCCTTCTACACCACTCCATCTACACACTCCATCTACACCACTCCATCTACACCACTCCATCTACACCACTCCTTCTACACCACTCCTTCTACACCCACTCCATCTACACCACTCATCTACACCACTCCATCTACACCACTCCTTCTACACCACTCCATCTACACCACTCCATCTACACCACTCCTTCTACACCACTCCATCTACACCACTCCTTCTACACCACTCCATCTACACCACTCCTTCTACACCACTCCTTCTACACCACTCCATCTACACCACTCCATCTACACCAATCCTTCTACACCACTCCATCTACACCACTCCTTCTACACCACTCCATCTACACCACTCCATCTACACCACTCCATCTACACCACTCCTTCTACACCACTCCCATCTACACCACTCCTTCTACACCACTCTTCTACACCACTCATCTACACCACTCCATCTACACCACTCATCTACACCACTCCATCTACACCACTCCATCTACACCACTCCATCTACACCACTCCTTCTACACCACTCCATCTACACCACTCCATCTACACCACTCCATCTACACCACTCCTTCTACACCACTCCATCGTACACCACTCCATCTACACCACTCCTTCTACACCACTCTTCTACACCACTCCTTCTACACCACTCCATCTACACCACTCCATCTACACCACTCCATCTACACCACTCATCTACACCACCCATCTACACCACTCCTCTACACCACTCCTTCTACACCACTCCATCTACACCACTCCATCTACACACTACAACTCCTTCTACACCACTCCATCTACACCACTCCTTCTACACCACTCCATCTACACCACTCCTTCTAACACCACTCCATCTACACCACTCTACAATCTTCTACTCACTCCTTCTACACCACTCATCTACACACTCCATCTACACACTCCATCTCCTCCTCTACACCACTCATCTACACCACTCCATCTACACCACTCATCTACACCACTCCATCTACACCACTCCTTCTACACCACTCCATCTACACCACTCCATCTACACCACTCCTTCTACACCACTCCATCTACACCACTCCATCTACACACACTCCTTCTACACCACTCCATCTACACCACTCCATCTACACCAGTCTCCATCTACACCACTCCTTCTACACCCACTCTCTACCACTCCATCTACACCACTCCATCTACACCACTCCGTCTACACCACCCTTCACTCTCTCCTACCACTCACTCCATCTACACCACTCCTTCTACACCACTCCATCTACACCACTCCATCTACACCACTCCATCTACACCACTCCTTCTACACACTCACACCATCTACAACCACTCATCTACACCACTCCATCTACACCACTCCTTCTACACCACTCCATCTACACCACTCCATCTACACCACTCCTTCTACACCACTCCATCTACACCACTCCATCTACACCACTCCATCTACACCACTCCCTCTACACCACTCCATCTACACCACTCCTTCTACACCACTCCATCTACACCACCCTCTACACCACTCCCATCTACACCACTCCTTCTACACCACTCCTTCTACACCACTCCTTCTACACCACTCCTTCTACACCACTCCATCTACCACTCATCTACACCACTCCATCTACACCACTCCATCTACACCACTCCTTCTACACCACTCCATCTACACACACACACTCCTCTACACCACTCCATCTACACCACTCCATCTACACCACTCCTTCTACACCACTCCTTCTACACACTCCACTACACACACTCAACTCTTCTACACCACTCCTTCTACACCACTCCATCTACACCACTCCTATACACCCACTCCTACCACCACACCACTCCATCTACACCACTCCATCTACACCACTCCTTCTACACCACTCCTTCTACACCACTCCCTCACACCACTCATCTACACCACCTTACACCACTCCTTCTACACCACTCCATCTACACCACTCCATCTACACCACTCCTCTACACCACTCCATCTACACCACTCCTTCTACACCACTCCTTCTACACCACTCCTTCTACACCACTCCATCTACACCACTCCTTCTACACCACTCCTTCTACACCACTCCTTCTACACCACTCCATCTACACCACTCCATCTACACCACTCCATCTACACCACTCCATCTACACCACTCCTTCTACACCACTCCATCTACACCACTCCATCTACACCACTCCTTCTACACCACTCCATCTACACACTCCTTCTACACCACTCTTCTACACCACTCCATCTACACCACTCCATCTACACCACTCCATCTACACCACTCCATCTACACCACTCCTTCTACACCACTCCATCTACACCACTCCATCTACACCACTCCATCTACACCACTCCTTCTACACCACTCCATCTACACCACTCCTTCTACACCACTCCTTCTACACCACTCCATCTACACCACTCCATCTACACCACTCCTTCTACACCACTCCATCTACACCACTCCATCTACACCAGTCCGTACTACACCCTTCTACACCACTCCATCTACACCACTCCTTCTACACCACTCCATCTACACCACTCCATCTACACCACTCCATCTACACCACTCCTTCTACACCACTCCATCTACACCACTCCATCTACACCACTCCTTCTACACCACTCCATCTACACCACTCCTCTACACCACTCCATCTACACCACTCCTCTACACCACTCCATCTACACCACTCCTCTACACCACTACACCACTCCATCTACACCACTCCTTCTACACCACTCCATCTACACCACTCCATCTACACCACTCCTTCTACACCACTCATCTACCACTCCATCTACACCACTCCTTCTACACCACTCCATCTACACCACTCCTTCTACACCACTCCATCTACACACTCCTTCTACACCACTCCTCTACACCACTCATCTACACCACTCCTTCTACACCACTCCATCTACACCACTCCTTCTACACCACTCCATCTACACCACTCCATCTACACAGTCTCTACACCACTCCTTCTACACCACTCCATCTACACCACTCCCTCTACACCACTCCTTCTACACCACTCCTTCTACAACCACTCCATCTACACCACTCCTTCTACACCACTCCATCTACACCACTCATCTACACCACTCCTTCTACACCACTCCTTCTACACCACTCCATCTACACCACTCCATCTACACCACTCCTTCTACACCACTCCATATACACACTCCTTCTACACCACTCCATCTACACCACTCCATCTACACCACTCCATCTACACCACTCCATCTACACCACTCCATCTACACCACTCCATCTACACCACTCCTTCTACACCACTCCATCTACACCACTCCATCTACACCACTCCTTCTACACCACTCCATCTACACCACTCCTTCTACACCACTCCTTCTACACCACTCCATCTACACCACTCCTTCTACACCACTCATCTACACCACTCCTATCTACACCACTCCATCTACACCACTCCATCTACACAACTCCATCTACACCACTCCTTCTACACCACTCCATCTACTCCACTCCATCTACACCACTCCATCTACACCACTCCTTCTACACACTCCATCTACACCACTCCTTCTACACCACTCCTTCTACACCACTCCATCTACTCCACTCCTTCTACACCACTCCATCTACACCACTCCATCTACACACTCATCTACACCACTCCATCTACACCTCCATCTACACACTCAACACTCCCTCTACACCACTCCATCTACACCACTCCTTCTACACCACTCCATCTACACCACTCCATCTACACCACTCCTTCTACACCACTCCATCTACACCACTCCATCTACACCACTCCATCTACACCACTCCTTCTACCACTCCATCCTACACCACTCCTTCTACACCACTCCATCTACACCACTCCTTCTACACCCACTCCATCTACACCACTCCATCTACACCTCCATCTACACCACTCCACTCCTCTACACCACTCCATCTACACCACTCCTTCTACACCACTCCATCTACACCACTCCATCTACACCACTCCTTCTACACCACTCCTTCTACACCACTCCATCTACACCACTCCTTCTACACCACTCATCTACACCACTCCATCTACACCTCTCCATCTACACCACTCCTCTACAACCACTCCATCTACACCACTCCATCTACACCATCTCCCTTCAACACCACTCCTTCTACACCACTCCTTCTACACACACCCTCTACACCACTCCATCTACACCACTCCATCAACACCACTCCATCTACACCACTCCTTCTACACCACTCCATCTACACCACTCCTTCACCACTCACCACTCCTTCTACACCACTCCATCTACACCACTCCTTCTACACCACTCCATCTACACCACCCTCTACACCACTCCATCTACACCACTCCATCTACACCACTCCTTCTACACCACTCCATCTACACCACTCTCTCACCACTCCATCTACACCACTCCATCTACACCACTCCTTCTACACCACTCCTTCTACACCACTCCTTCTACACCACTCCATCTACACCACTCCATCTACACCACTCCATCTACACCACTCCATCTACACCACTCCTTCTACACCACTCCATCTACACCACTCCTTCTACACCACTCCATCTACACCACTCCATCTACACACTCCATCTACACCACTCCTCTACACCACTCCATCTACACCACTCCATCTACACCACTCCTTCTACACCACTCCATCTACACACTCCTTCTACACCACTCCATCTACACCACTCCATCTACACCACTCCATCTACACCACTCCTTCTACACCACTCCATCTACACCACTCCATCTACACCACTCCATCTACACCACTCCATCTACACCACTCCATCTACACCACTCCTTCTACACCACTCCATCTACACCATCCATCTACACCACTCCATCTACACCACTCCTTCTACACCACTCCATCTACACCACTCCACTACACCACTCCTTCTACACCACTCCATCTACACCAACTCCTTCTCACCACTCTACACTCCATCTACACCACTCCATCTACACCACTCCATCTACACCACTCCATCTACACCACTCCTTCTACACCACTCCATCTACACCACTCCATCTACACCAGTCCGTATACACCACTCCTTCTACACCACTCCATCTACACCACTCCTTCTACACCACTCCTTCTACACCACTCCATCTACACCACTCCATCTACACCACTCCTCTACACCACTCATCTACACCACTCCATCTACACCAGTCCATATACACCACTCCTTCTACACCACTCCATCTACACCACTCCTTCTACACACTCCATCTACACCACTCATCTACACCACTCCATCTACACCACTCCTTCTACACCACCATTACACCACTCATCTACACCTCTCTACACCACTCCCTCTACACACTCATCTACACCACTCCTTCTACACCACTCCATCTACACCACTCCATCTACACCACTCCTTCTACACCACTCCTTCTACACCACTCCATCTACACCACTCCTTCTACACCACTCCTTCTACACCACTCCATCTACACCTCTCCATCTACACCACTCCCTCTACACCACTCCTTCTACACCACTCCATCTACACCACTCCTTCTACACCACTCCATCTACACACTCCCATCTACACCACTTCCGTCTACACCACTCCTTCTACACCACTCCATCTACACCACTCCATCTACACCACTCCTTCTACACCACTCCATCTACACCACTCCATCTACACCACTCCTTCTACACCACTCCTTCTACCCACTCCTTCTATACCACTCCATCTACACCACTCCATCTACACCACTCCATCTACACCACTCCATCTACACCACTCCTTCTACACCACTCCTTCTACACACTCCTCTACCACTCCATCTACACCACTCCATCAACACCACTCCTTCTACACCACTCCTTCTACACCACTCCTTCTACACCACTCCATCTACACCACTCCATCTACACCACTCCATCTACACCACTCCTTCTACACCACTCCTTCTACACCACTCCTTCTACACCACTCCTTCTACACCACTCCATCTACACCACTCCATCTACACCACTCCTTCTACACCACTCCATCTACACCACTCCATCTACACCACTCCATCTACACCACTCCTTCACACCACTCCTTCTACACCACTCATCTACACCCTCATCTACACCCCTTCTACACCACTCCATCTACACCACTCCTTCTACACCACTCCATCTACACCACTCATCTACACCACTCTATCTACACCACTCCATCTACACCACTCCTTCTACACCACTCCATCTACACCACTCCATCTACACCACTCCATCTACACCACTCCTTCTACACCACTCCATCTACACACTCCATCTACACCACTCCATCTACCACTCCTTCTACACCACTCCATCTACACCACTCCATCTACACCACTCCTTCTACACCACTCCACTACACCACTCCTTCTACCCTCCATCTACACCACTCCATCTACACCACTCCATCTACACCACTCCTTCTACACCACTCATCCACTCCTCTACACCACTCCCTTCTACACCACTCCATCTACACCACTCCTTCTACACCACTCCTTCTACTCCACTCCATCTACACCAGTCCATCTACACCACTCCATCACACCACTCCTTCTACACCACTCCATCTACACCACTCCATCTACACCACTCTTCTACACCACTCCATCTACACCACTCCTTCTACACCACTCCTATCTACACCACTCCATCTACACCACTCCATCTACACCACTCCATCTACACCACTCCATCTACACCACTCCTTCTACACCACTCCATCTACACCACTCCATCTACACCAGTCCGTATACACCACTCCTTCTACACCACTCCATCTACACCACTCCTTCTACACCACTCCTTCTACACCACTCCATCTACACCACTCCATCTACACCACTCCTTCTACACCACTCCATCTACACCACTCCATCTACACCAGTCCGTATACACCACTCCTTCTACACCACTCCATCTACACCACTCCTTCTACACCACTCCATCTACACCACTCCATCTACACCACTCCATCTACACCACTCCTTCTACACCACTCCATCTACACCACTCCATCTACACCACTCCTTCTACACCACTCCTTCTACACCACTCCTTCTACACCACTCCATCTACACCACTCCTTCTACACCACTCCATCTACCCACTCCTCTACACCACTCCATCTACACCACTCCATCTACACCACTCCATCTACACCACTCCATCTACACCACCATCTACACCACTCCTTCTACACACTCCATCTACACCACTCCATCTACACCACTCTTCTACACCACTCCTTCTACACCCCACTCACCTTCCATCTACACCACTCCATCTACACCACTCCTTCTACACCACTCCATCTACACCACTCCTTACACCACTCCATCTACACCACTCCATCTACACCACTCCTTCTACACAACCATCTACACCACTCCATCTACACCACTCCGTCTACACCACTCCTTCTACACCACTCCATCTACACCACTCCATCTACACCACTCCTTCTACACCACTCCATCTACACCACTCCATCTACACCACTCCTTCTACACCACTCCATACACCACTCCATCTACACCACTCCATCTACACCACTCCTTCTACACCTCCATCTCCATCTACACCACTCCTTCTACACCACTCCATCTACACCACTCCTCTACACCACTCCATCTACACCACTCCTTCTACACCACTCCATCTACACCTACACCACTCCTTCTACACCACTCCATCTACACCACTCCATCTACACCAGTCCGTATACACCACCCTTCTACACCACTCCATCTACACCACTCCTTCTACACCACTCCTTCTACCCACTCCATCTACACCACTCCATCTACACCACTCCTTCTACACCACTCCATCTACACCACTCCATCTACACCATCCTATCTACACCACTCCTTCTACACCACTCCATCTACACCACTCCTTCTACACACTCCATCTACACCACTCCTTCTACACCACTCCATCTACACCACTCCTTCTACACCACTCCTTCTACACCACTCCATCTACACCACTCCTTCTACACCACTCCATCTACACCACTCCTTCTACACCACTCCATCTACACCACTCCTTCTACACCACTCCTTCTACACCACTCCATCTACACCACTCCATCTACACCACTCCTTCTACACCACTCCATCTACACCACTCCATCTACACCACTCCTCTACACCACTTCATCTACACCACTCCTTCTACACCACTCCATCTACACCACTCCTTCTACACGACTCCTTCTACACCACTCCTCTACACCACTCCATCTACACCACTCCTTCTACACCACTCCATCTACACCACTCCATCTACACCACTCCTTCTACACCACTCCATCACACCACTCCACTCACCACTCCATCTACACCACTCCTTCTACACCACTCCTTCTACACCCACTCCATCTACACCACTCCATCTACACCACTCCTCTACACCACTCCATCTACACCACTCCCTTCTACACCACTCCTTCTACACCACTCCATCTACACCACTCCATCTACACCACATCCTTCTACACCACTTCATCTACACCACTCCTTCTACACCACTCCATCTACACCACTCCATCTACACCACTCCATCTACCCACTCCTTCTACACCACTCCAACTACACCACTCCTTCTACACCACTCCTTCTACACCACTCCATCTACACCACTCCATCTACACCACTCCATCTACACCACTCCTTCTACACCACTCCTTCTACACCACTCCATCTACACCACTCCTTCTACACCACTCCATCTACACCACTCCATCTACACCACTCCTTCTACACCACTCCATCTACACCACTTCATCTACACCACTCCTTCTACACGACTCCTTCTACACCACTCCATCTACACCACTCCATCTACACCACTCCTTCTACACCACTCCATCTACACCACTCCTTCTACACCACTCCATCTACACCACTCCATCTACACCACTCCATCTACACCACTCCTTCTACACCACTCCTTCTACACCACTCCATCTACACCACTCCTTCTACACCCACTCCATCTACACCACTCCTTCTACACCACTCCATCTACACCACTCCTTCTACACCACTCCTTCTACACCACTCCATCTACACCCTCCATCTACACCACTCCCTCTACACCACTCCATCTACACCACTCCTTCTACACCACTCCATCTACACCACTCCATCTACACCACTCCTTCTACACCACTCCTTCTACACCACTGCTTCTACACCACTCCATCTACACCCACTCCATCTACACCACTCCTTCTACACCACTCCATCTACACACACTCCTTCTACACCACTCCATCTACACCACTCCTTCTACACCACTCCATCTACACCACTCCTTCTACACCACTCCTTCTACACCACTCCATCTACACCACTCCATCTACACCACTCCATCTACCACCACTCCTTCTACACCACTCCATCTACACCACTCCATCTACACCACTCCATCTACACCACTCCTTCTACACCACTCCATCTACACCACTCCATCTACACCACTCCTTCTACACCACTTCATCTACACACTCCTTCTACACCACTCCTTCTACACCATCCGTCTACACCACTCCATCTACACCACTCCTTCTACACCACTCCATCTACACCACTCCATCTACACCCACTCCTTCTACACCACTCCTTCTACACCACTCCTTCTACACCACTCCATCTACACCACTCCTTCTACACCACTCCTTCTACACCACTCCATCTACACCACTCCATCTACACCACTCCTTCTACACCACTCCATCTACACCACTCCATCTACACCACTCCTTCTACACCACTCCTTCTACACCACTGCATCTACACCACTCCTTCTACACCACTCCAACTACACCACTCCATCTACACCATTCCATCTACACCACTCCATCTACACCACTGCATCTACACCCACTCCATCTACACCACTCCATCTACACCACTCCTCTACACCACTCCATCTACACCACTCCTAACACCACTCCATCTACACCACTCCTTCTACACCACTCCATCTACACCATTCCATCTACACCACTCCATCACACCACTGCATCTACACCACTCCTTCTACACCACTCCATCTACACCACTCCATCTACACCACTCCTTCTACACCACTCCATCTACACCACTCCATCTACACCACTCCATCTACACCACTCCATCTACACCACTCCATCTACACCACTCCTCTACACCACTCCATCTACACCACTCCATCTACACCACTCCTTCTACACCACTCCATCTACACCACTCCATCTACACCACTCCTTCTACACCACTCCATCTACACCACTCTATCTACACCACTCCTTCTACACCACTCCTTCTACACCACTCCATCTACACCACTCCATCTACACCACTCCTTCTATACCACTCCTTCTACACCACTCCATCTACACCACTCCATCTACACCACTCCATCTACACCACTCCTTCTACACCACTCCATCTACACCACTCCTTCTACACCACTCCATCTACACCACTCCTTCTACACCACTCCAACTACACCCACTCCATCTACACCATTCCATCTACACCACTCCATCTACACCACTGCCATCTACACCACTCCATCTACACCACTCCATCTACACCACTCCTTCTACACCACTCCATCTACACCACTCCATCTACACCACTCCATCTACACCACTCCTTCTACACCACTCCATCTACACCATTCCATCTACACCCACTCCATCTACACCACTGCATCTACACCACTCCTTCTACACCACTCCATCTACACCACTCCATCTACACCACTCCTTCTACACCACTCCATCTACACCACTCCATCTACACCACTCCATCTACACCACTCCTTCTACACCACTCCATCTACACCACTCCATCTACACCACTCCTTCTACACCACTCCATCTACACCACTCCATCTACACCACTCCTTCTACACCACTCCATCTACACCACTCCATCTACACCACTCCTTCTACACCACTCCATCTACACACTCTATCTACACCACTCCTTCTACACCACTCCTTCTACACCCACTCCATCTACACCACTCCATCTACACCACTCCTTCTATACCACTCCTTCTACACCACTCCATCTACACCACTCCATCTACACCACTCCATCTACACCACTCCTTCTACACCACTCCATCTACACCACTCCATCTACACCACTCCATCTACACCACTCCTTCTACACCACTCCTCTACACCACTCCATCTACACCACTCCATCTACACCACTCCTTCTACAACCACTCCATCTACATCACTCCATCTACACCACTCCATCTACACCACTCCATCTACACCACTCCATCTACACCACTCCTTCTGCACCACTCCATCTACACCACTCCTTCTACACCACTCCATCTACACCACTCCTTCTACACCACTCCATCTACACCACTCCATCTACACCACTCCTTCTACACCACTCCTTCTACACCACTCCATCTACACCACTCCTTCTACACCACTCCATCTACAACACTCCATCTACACCACTCCATCTACACCACTCCTTCTACACCACTCCACTACACCACTCCATCTACACCACTCCTTCTACACCACTCCATCTACACCACTCCATCTACACCACTCCATCTACACCACTCCTTCTACACCACTCCATCTACACCACTCCTTCTACACCACTCCATCTACACCACTCCTTCTACACCACTCCATCTACACCACTCCTTCTGCACCACTCCTTCTACACCACTCCTTCTGCACCACTCCATCTACACCACTCCTTCTACACCACTCCATCTACACCACTCCATCTACACCACTCCATCTACACCACTCCTTCTACACCACTCCTTCTACACCACTACTTCTACACCACTCCTTCTACACCACTCCATCTACACCACTCCATCTACACCACTCCTTCTACACCCACTCCATCTACACCACTCCTTCTACACCACTCCTTCTACACCACTCCATCTACACCACTCCTTCTACACCACTCCTTCTACACCACTCCATCTACACCACTCCATCTACACACTCCCTCTGCATGGCCACTTCCTGAAGGTAATGGACTTCAACCCCACCATCTCCTATACACTGATGCTGTGAAATGCCTTGCCACTAACTGTATAGAACATAGAACAGTACAGCACAGAACAGGCTCTTCGGCCCACAAAGTTGAGCTGTCCCTTTAACCCTATTCCAAGATCAATCTAACCCTTCCCCTCCTCTTAGCCCTCCATGCTTCTTTCATCCTTTCTGCTTTCATGTTATCCTCTTTGATCTCTCAAAATGCAACACCTCACACTTGCCTGGAATAAACTCCATCTGCCTTTTCTCCATCCACATCTCTGTCCAGCTACGTCCAGCAAAGATGGGGTACCTGGCCGAGAACTAGCGATCTGCGTGGACCATGGGGAGGTTTAGCTTCTTGCCTCTGCAGTCTGACATTCAGACTTGCTTCAAAATGGCTTCTATTGTTCCCGTGCCCAAAAAGAGCGTAAAAACGGCTGCTGTCTGATCGTGCTTACATCAACTGCAAGAAACAGTTGCTGCTGCTTCAAGGAGGCAGCATCTGTCATCAAAGGTCCCTGCTATTCAGCCATGCCATCTGCTTGCAGACACCATCAGCCAGGAGGTGCAGAAACCTGACGTCTCTTACCACCAGGTCCAACCATTCAGTTCTTGAACTAATCAGCAAAGTCCTCATCACTACAGTTTATCAAAATTGAGACTGCTTGGATCGTTTTGCACTAAAATGGACCTTCTTGTAAAACAGGTATATTATTTATATTTTTAGAAACATAGAAACATAGAAAACCTACAGCACAATACAGGCCCTTCGGCCCACAATGCTGTGCCGAATGTGTCCTTACCTTAGAAATTACCTAGGCTTACACATAGCCCTCTATTTTTCTGAGCTCCATGTACCTATCCAGGAGTCTCTTAAAAGACCCTGTTGTATCCTCCTCCACCACTGTCGCCAGCACCCATTCCACACACTCACCACTCTCTGTGTAAAAAACTTACCCCTGATATCTCCTCTGTACCTACACCCCAGCACCTTCAAACTGTGCCCTCTCATGCCAGCCATTTCAGCCCTGGGAATCAATGCCTCTCATCATCTTATACACCTCTGTCAGGTCACCTCTCATCCAAGGAGAAAAGGCTGAGTTCACTCAACCTGTTCTCATAAGGCACTTTCTTACGAAAGCTGCCCAGGGTAAGTTTTTCATCACATCTGTGTGTAAGTGTACTTGTGCACATGACAATAAACTTGACTTTATGGCTTAGCAGCTTGGAGAAGCTGTGCATTACAGCAGGAAGTGAGGCCAAGCGGGAGGACTCTGCTCCACCATTATCAATCTTGACCTACTGGGCAGTGGCAGGGTCTGACCAGGAGGGGATTGTGATAGAGTGCCTATTAGCTTTGATCAAACTCAAATCCTTAAATCTGACTTGGAATTGCACAGGGGCACTGTAGCAATCCACATGTGCAGGAAGGATTAAATCAACTGTAAAGCCAGGCTCAGGGATCAGTCCGTCTGTTTAATGTGTCACATGGAATAACATTCTAATTAATAAGGAGGGAGCCTACTAATCCCGCACAGGCCGCCATCCCGCTGGGATTAAAGCCTGTTTTAACTCTCTGTGCTTCTCCTGTTACCAGATGTTCCCCAGAGACTGAGTTGCAAATATAAGCGGGGAGGAGGGGAGGGGGCTGTTGGTGTTATAGTGCATTTTCAGTCCAGTAACCGGAGCAGTTACCATGGTAGCCAATTCTAAACTGTTAAGGCTTTGGGCTTCTTTAGTAATTCCTGTTTGATCGTCAGTTCAGCCTGTGAATCCCGTTGCCGTCAATCCAGCTGTGAATGTTGAGGCAGCCAGCCGTAATTTGTGGTGTTCTCGTCATTAATTGATCCTGTTTGGCACCAGGTAGTGCTTTTGTCATGTGGTGTGCTGAATTTGACGAGATCCCTGTTCTGAAGAGCTCATCTGAACCTGGCCACATTCAGTGATCTTGTGGAAAGATTTGTGGATCTGTTTGCAGGGGAAGCCAGTGGAGCTCTGGGAATAGAACCAGAGGAGAGGGGGGTGACGGGCTCTTGGTAGTGAGAGGAAGCTATCTTGAAGGGGTTGATGTTAGCAGGGTCCGGATTCACTGAAATAACTCCAGGGGTGCCCAATCTCAACTTCGTGCTCCAATGAAATCTTAACATCTTAACCAGGAGAAGGATGCTGGGAGATGGCACGTGTTAGCAGAGTGGCTGTCCTCGTGGCTGCTGCCCCTGACCATGTGGGGTTCACTGGGACCCAGCTGCTGCCCCTGACCATGTGGGGTTCACTGGGACCCAGCTGCTGCCCCTGACCATGTGGGGTTCACTGGGACCCAGCTGCTGCCCCTGACCATGTGGGGTTCACTGGGACCCAGCTGCTGCCCCTGACCATGTGGGGTTCACTGGGACCCAGCTGCTGCCCCTGACCATGTGGGGTTCACTGGGACCCAGCTGCTGCCCCTGACCATGTGGGGTTCACTGGGACCCAGCTGCTGCCCCTGACCATGTGGGGTTCACTGGGACCCAGCTGCTGCCCCTGACCATGTGGGGTTCACTGGGACCCAGCTGCTGCCCCTGACCATGTGGGGTTCACTGGGACCCAGCTGCTGCCCCTGACCATGTGGGGTTCACTGGGACCCAGCTGCTGCCCCTGACCATGTGGGGTTCACTGGGACCCAGCTGCTGCCCCTGTCACACTGTCTGCCAGTGTCTGCAAGCTGACGTACCTTCGAGACTTCCAAATCTAAACTCGATAGTACAGCACACTAAGTGAATAGGAATTTGGCAAGCTTTGCTGGGCTGAATAGCCTGCTCTTGTCAAAAACTTCCTAATGTTCTATTAGAGCTTTCTTGGTGTCCTTCACGGGCACACGGACAGCCCAGTCTGTGCTCAGGGCTGGCAGTGGAAGCTCAAGGACACCAGCGTTTGCAAATATGTATCAGCGCATGTCTACACCCATGGTCAGCGGTGTGTGCCCATGGTCAGCGGTGTGTGCCCATGGCCAGCGGTGTGTACCCATGGTCAGTGGTGTGTACCCATGGCCAGTGGTGTGTGCCCATGGTCAGCGGTGTGTACCCATGGCCAGCGGTGTGTACCCATGGTCAGTGGTGTGTACCCATGGCCAGTGGTGTGTGCCCATGGTCAGCGGTGTGTACCCATGGTCAGTGGTGTGTACCCATGGTCAGCGATGTGTACCCATGGTCAGCGGTGTGTACCCATGGTCAGTGGTGTGTACCCATGGTCAGTGGTGTGTGCCCATGGTCAGTGGTGTGTACCCATGGTCAGCGGTGTGTGCCCATGGCCAGTGGTGTGTACCCATGGTCAGTGGTGTGTACCCATGGTCAGCGGTGTGTGCCCATGGCCAGTGGTGTGTACCCATGGTCAGCGGTGTGTACCCATGGTCTGTGGTGTGTACCCATGGTCAGTGGTGTGTGCCCATGGTCAGTGGTGTGTACCCATGGTCAGTGGTGTGTGCCCATGGTCAGTGGTGTGTACCCATGGTCAGCGGTGTGTGCCCATGGTCAGTGGTGTGTACCCATGGTCAGCGATGTGTACCCATGGTCAGTGGTGTGTACCCATGGTCAGCGGTGTGTGCCCATGGTCAGCGGTGTGTACCCATGGCCCAAGCGATGATAAATAGGCACACCTACCTTGCTGATCGCCCCACCCCCAGTAGCTCTGAAGGTCCCACTATCTATCACAGGACATCTTCCAGGAGCAAAGCCTCAAAAAGGCAGCATGCATGATTAAGGACCCTCATCACCCAGAACATGCCCTCTTCTCATTGCTACCATCAGGTAGGACGTACAGATGCCTGAAGACGCACACTCAGCGATTCAGAAACAGTTTCTTTCCCTCTGCCATCCGATTCCTGAATGGACATTGAACCCGTGAACACCACCTCACTATTTTTTAAAGCATTTATTTTTGCACCACTTATTTAACTATTTTATATATATACTTACAGTAATTCACGTTTTTTTCTGTTATTATGTATTGCATTGTACATTTCACAATATTTGCCGGTGGTATTAAACCCGATTCTGATTGTGATTCACTCGGTCTCAATAGCCAGAGGTTGAATCATAGAGTCACAGAGTGGACTGGCACACACACATCGTGCTGACCCCTTTGCCCATCTACAATCATTGCATTTGCCTGCATTAGGGTTAAATCCTTCTATGCTTTGCCTCTCCAAGTGTCTGTCTAAATATCTCCTGAACACAGTGATTGGATCTGATTTCACCAACTCTTCTGGCAGCACAGTTCAGATGTTAACCTCTTACTGTGTAAAACACTTACCCTTCAAGTCCGTTTTCTCACCTTAAGCCTAGGCCATCTGGTTTGTGACACCTCTACCACGGGAAAAAGACCCATGGGAGAGGTGTCACCTTGTCCATACTTCTCATATTTCTCTCAGGCCATAAGCTAATCATATCTAAAAGAGGCTGCAGTAACTTTTGAATGTATATTCATGATTTCAGCTGATCAACATCGAGTCCCAGAGACTGACAGTAGAACAGGCCCTTCAGTCCAAGGTGCCATATTTGATTGCTTTTCATCCCTATGTCTCAGGTTTTGGTGTTAAGGCTTTTTTCTTGATCTATCCTCATGGGATACCAACAGAGCACAGGGAAGCCATGATCTGCCAGTAGGTGGGCTTCCAGGAGAGGATGCGAGAGAGTCTGGGCTACATAAGCTGGCATTGTGCCCATTGAACCTGCTTCACTCTTCTCCAGGATTACAGCTGACCCCGTACCTCAGTCCCAACCTCCTACAAAATTCCCACATCCCTTCATCTCCCAGAATGCCTGCTTTCAGTCAACGCAGTGACTGAATCTCTGCAACTATCTGGGCGAGAGATTTCCAAAGAGTTGTCATCCGCTGGTAGAAGAAAAGCATCCTCATCTCTGTCCTAAACTTCCCACCCCTCACTCCATCCTCTCCACCTTCCCATCATCCACACACTCCTCCCACTGGATCCCCTCTCCCTACCCCACCTCTTTTATTTGATTCCATGCGCTTCTTTCCTTTCCTACCAAATTTCATCCTCTACAGCCCTTTGTTACCTCCACATCTCTCTCACATCCTATCCTCTGTCACTGTCTTCTCTCCTCTGTCTGCTGATCACTACTCACCTCAATCGTCTGCCAGCTCCTGCTCTAAAACCCCCTCTCACCACTTTATATTGTCTATCTCCCCTCTGAATTTAAATCCAGATGATGAGCCTATACCCAAAATATCGACCATCCATTTTCCTGCACAGCATATTCCGGACCATATAGGGGTTGAGGCAGCTTTCGGTGAGATCTCCTTTCACTCTTCACAAAGAAGATGATCCCACTTACTTCACCTCTCCTCTAATGATCCTTGAACTGCTCCAGTGAACTTTCATGTTCAAGTTTATCGTCTCACACATCCAGGGTATAATTGCTGTACATTGCAAAAGTGTCAGACATCACCTGCTTAACCTTAAATTACTATAAATTATGTACAGCCTTCGCTACAAAATAAACATGACAACATTAGTGCAAATTCAGAGAAAAAAAGAAATATGGTTCAAGAGAGTGACGACGCAGACTGGGAGACCATTTCGCTGAACACCTACGCTCTGTCTGCCAGAGAAAGCAGGATCTCCCAGTGCCACACATTTTAATTCCACGTCCCATTCCCATTCTGATATGTCTATCCATGGCCTCCTCTACTGTCAAGATGAAGCCACACTCAGGTTGGGGGAACAACATCTTATATTCCGTCTGGTTAGCCTTCAACCTGATGGCATGAACATTGACTTCTCTAACTTCTGTTAATGTCCCTCCTCCCCTTCTTACCCCATCCCTGATATATTTAGTTGTTCTTTTTTCCTCTCTCTGCCCATCGCTCTGCCTGTTCTCCATCACCCTCTGGTGCTCCCCTCCCCCTTTCTTTCTCCCTAGGCCTCCCGTCCCATAATCCTTTCCCTTCTCCAGCTCTGTATCCCTTTTGCCAATCACCTTTCCAGCTCTTAGCTTCATCCCACCCCCTCCGGTCTTCTCCTATCATTTCGCATTTCCCCCTCCCCCCACTACTTTCAAATCTCTTACTATCTTTCCTTTCAGTTTGTCCTGACGAAGGGTCTCAGCCCGAAACGTCGATAGTGCTTCTCCCTATAGATGCTGCCTGGACTGCTGTGTTCCACCAGCATTTTGTGTGTGTTGTTTCAAGAGAGTATGAGTGTTTTTCAGGTCAGTTCAAGAACCTGATGGCAGTAGGGAAGTGTTAAATATCGAGATACATCTCTGCGTTCACCTGTACCCTCTGCCTGGAGGGCAACGAGGAAAGGGGGGGCGGCCTGGAGGGCAACGAGTAAAGGGCGGGCGGCCTGGAGGGCAACGAGTAAAGGGCGGGCTGCCTGGAGGGCAACGAGTAAAGGGCGGGCGGCTTGGAGGGCAACGAGGAAAGGGCGAGCGGCCTGGAGGGCAACGAGGAAAGGGCGGGCGGCCTGGAGGGCAACGAGGAAAGGGCGAGCGGCCTGGAGGGCAACGAGGAAAGGGCGGGCTGCCTGGAGGGCAACGAGGAAAGGGCGGGCGGCCTGGAGGGCAACGAGGAAAGGGCGGGCTGCCTGGAGGGCAACGAGTTAAGGGCGGGCGGCCTGGAGGGCAACGAGGAAAGGGCGGGCTGCCTGGAGGGCAACGAGTAAAGGGTGGGCTGCCTGGAGGGCAACGAGGAAGGGGCGGGCGGCCTGGAGGGCAACGAGGAAAGGGCGGGCGGCCTGGAGGGCAACGAGTAAAGGGCAGGCTGCCAGGAGGGCAACGAGGAAAGGGCGGGCGGCCTGGAGGGCAACGAGGAAAGGGCGGGTGGCCTGGAGGGCAACGAGGAAAGGGCGGGCTGCCTGGAGGGCAACGAGGAAAGGGCGGGCGGCCTGGAGGGGGTGCTGGATGGTGGGTGCTGTCTTCCTGAGACATTGCTTCTTGTAGATGTCCTTGATGTTGGTGACTTTCTGTGGCAATTACATCCTTTGCTGGCTAAGGAGACCAAAACCATATATAATACTCCAGCTGTTGACTCACCAGGGACCTGTGTAATTGCAGCTAGATGTCTTTACTCCTCTCAATGCACCATTTGTCCTTGCTGCGCCGATCACAGGCTACATGCCAGGCAGATGCTATGACTGAGGGGAGGGGGCAGTGGGAGGCTGGGACGGTGAGCTCTGGTACTTATGGAGGTGAGTGTGTGTGTGTGTGTGTGTGTGTGTGTGTGTGTGTGTGTGTGTGTGTGTGTGTGTGTGTGTGTGTGTGTGTGTGTGTGTGTGTGTGTGTGTGTGTGAGTGTGTGTGTGCTCAGGTGTGTTTGTGTATGTCTATGTGTTTGTGTGTGCATGTGTGTGAGTGTGCTAGTGTGTGTATCTGTGTTTGTGTGAGTGTGTGTGTGTGTGTGTGTGTGTGTGTTTGTGTGTGTGTGTGTTTGTGTGTGTGTGTGTGTGTGTTTGTGTGTGTGTGTGTGAGTGTGTGTGTGTGTGTGTGTGTGTGTTTGTGTGTGTGTGTGTGTGTGTGTGTGTGTGTGTGTGTGTGAGTGTCTGTGTGTGTGTGTGTGTGTGTGTGTGTGTGTGTGTGTGAGTGTGTGTGTGCTCAGGTGTGTTTGTGTATGTCTATGTGTTTGTGTGTGCATGTGTGTGAGTGTGCTAGTGTGTGTATCTGTGTTTGTGTGAGTGTGTCTGTGTGTGTGTGTGTGTGTGTGTGCATGTGTGTGAGTGTGTGTATCTGTGTTTGTGTGAGTGTGTTTGTGTGAGTGTACTAGGATCTCACAATCACATTGCTAGCTTACTCTTTGCCTCTGGTGACCGTTCATGAGGCGGGTGTGGGCTGTGCTCTCTCTGACTGCTGGCACACTTCACCTGGGCACCAGGCTGTGACTGTGGCATGACGCCTCGCTGCATCTTTGGCCATGTGGCATCTGTTTCGTACCATTGCTGCTTTTGTATCCAGGAAACACAAAATGTCAGAACCCATCCTAATACTCAAACTCAAGGGATTCTGCAGATGCAGAAAATCTGAGTAACACACACAAAATGATGGAGGAACTCAGCAGGCCAGGCAGCATCGATAATGGAATAAATGGGGATGCTTTGGGCTGAGACCCTTCATCAGAGCTGGAAAGGAGAGTGAGAGGTGGGGAAGGGTAGGAGTACAAACTGGGAGGAGGTAGGTGAAGCCAGATGAGGGGGGTGCAGGTGTGATGAAGTAAGGAGGGCGGAGGTGATGGGTAAAAGGCTAAAAGAACACTGATAGGCGGGGGGAGAAAGGGAGAAGGAAGGGTGCTGGGGGAGGTGACAGGCAAGTGAGGAGAGAGAAGGGAATGGTGAAGCTAGAATGGGGAATGGGAAAAGAGGGAATTTATCAAGGTTCTACCTGGATGGAAACTGCGAGCGGCTGTAGAGGAGACCATGGATCAACGTCTCCGAATGGGAATGAGGAGTGGAATTAAGATGGTTGGCCATCCTGCCTGTAGTGGATGGAGTGATGCCTCCCCAATCTAAGTCAGTTCTCTCCGATGTGGAGGAGGCTGCAGCAGGAGCCCTGCATTCAACAGGTGACTCCGACAGACTGGCAGGTGAGGTGTTGGAAGGACTGTTCGGGGCTCTGAGTGGTGCTGAGGGAGGAGGTGAACGGGCAGGTACAGCATTTGTCAGGGGCAAGTGCCAGGAGGGAGATCAGTGGGGAGGGATGAATGGACAAGGGAGTCTCGGAGAGAGAGAGAGAGTGTGTGTGTGTGTGTGTGTGAGTGAGTGTGTGTGTGTGAGTGGGTGGGGGGGGGGATGCTGGAGTTACTTCTCACTCATTTCACTCTGCCAGTGTCTTGCCTAAAGTGGACAAGTTTGCTCTCACAGGCTGTGGCGGTGAGTAGGCCCAAGCCTAGCCCTGATGAGCAAAGCCCAGGGACTGGAAGAGAATCTCTTTGCTGTTCTCATTTTATCAGCTCAATATTCCCCAGTTTCCATTCTGTGGTGAAACTTTCTCGGCTTCCATTCTGTGAAGTTCAAAATGCCCTTGTGATGCGGCTCGAGTGAGGCAGAAGCTTTTGTGAAGACTTCTGGTTCTGAGGAACCGTGGAGTGTGGGGCTGGTCTGCAGCATAAACCACTAACAGTTTGCTCAAAATGAGAGAAGCTTTTACTTCTGAGGCCGTAACTTAACACGGAAACATTACTCATATTGTTGATGAATCGCCCCATTTAAACCTGGAGGGTATTTTTAGGGTGTCTGCTCTTTGCGTGAGCCTCCCCTTCCCTCGTGGTTTGTTGTTACAGCTGGGCATAATACTCTAAATATAGAAAATGACTGCATTGGGCAAAACCCTCTCATTCACCCAGACATTTTTCTTAATTAAATAAACACTGTTAAGCCAACTACACACTGTGGCTTCATTGGCCAAGGCTGTGGATGCACCTTCAGGTTATTTACAACTGCTCTACAGCAGGTTCTTATTAGAATGAACTTAAGGGAATGTGTACATAAACAGACAGAAGATGTGCCAAAGATAGCTGGCCAAACATGCCACCCCGGCATGGCCTGTTTCTCACTCCCCTCATCACACCCTTTTATCAAGGGTCACTATTTTATTTTTATTTTGAGATACAACACGGAAACAGTCCTTTCCGGCCCTTCGAACCGCACTGCCCGACAATCCCTGATTTAACCCTAAACTAACCACGGGGCAACTCGCAATGACCGATTAACCTACTACCCGGTATGTCTTCGGACTGCGGGAGGAAACCGGAGCTCCCGGAGGAAACCGGGGCACCCGGAGGAAACCGGAGCTCCCGGAGGAAACCGGAGCACCCGGAGGAAACCGGGGCACCCGGAGGAAACCGGAGCACCCGGAGGAAACCGGGGCACCCGGAGGAAACCGGGGCACCCGGAGGAAACCGGAGCTCCCGGAGGAAACCGGAGCTCCCGGAGAAAACTGGGGCACCCGGAGGAAACCCAGGCATCCTGTGCGGAGGACGGACGTATAGACTCCTTGCAGATGCGGTGGGAATGGAACTCCGAACTCTGACCTCCCCCGAGCTGTAACAGCGTCATGCTAATCGTTACGCTACTACGGCACCCTGTAAGTCTCCTCTGTGCTATTTCCAGTTTAACCACATTTACCCTATAACAGGGCAACCAAACCTGTTCAAGTATATTACAGGTACTGACAGGAGTCAGTATATGCTTCCTGCTCAGTTTTCATGTTTTGTTGCAGTTCATTCAGCACAGTAATCATCTGAACTCACCCTGCTTGAGTTTCCATAATCCTCTCTGCAATCCTAAAGACAGCAACAAGGTGAAGCATTTTACCAGGATGGGTTTTACTCCGGATTTCTTTATACATACTTGGTGGCCACAAGCTGTTCCATAAACTTGGTTCTGCAGCTGATATTGCGTGCGATTTTTTTTGGGAGTAGTCACAATAAACTTGATGAGCTCATCAGACTGAAGGCTAACCATAACAAAGTACTGGGTGAATGTGGGGTCAGCTGCTTAAGACTGAGATGAGGAATATTTCCTTCAAATGCTCGTGACTCTCTGGAATTCATAATCTTTCTTGGTGCTTGGCTTTGAGGTCACTTGAAGCCTTGTGGATCCCTCTTGGAGGCAGCAAAGTGCCGGTCGGTGAACAGGCCTGAAAACACACTGCCAGAATGTAGATCACAGGCTCCAACAGCAGCAGAACCACGTGTGGAAGAAAAAGATGATGTAAAAGAAGTGAAAGAAATAGTTTCATGAACTGTCTGGAGGATGTTGCCCTTGGTCGCATTGTCCAGCCATGACCTGAATGAATAATGGAGAAAAGGGCTGAACGTCCATCTCCACCTAGTACTTGTGTTCTACTATACCATCACTCGGTGTCGAGGTAGCGATGGAATCGTACCGTCACTCGGTGTCGAGGTAACGATGGAATCGTACCGTCACTCGGTGTCGAGGTAGCGATGGAATCGTACCGTCACTCGGTGACGAGGTAGCGATGGAATCGTACCGTCACTCGGTGTCGAGGTAACGATGGAATCGTACCGTCACTCGGTGTCGAGGTAACGATGGAATCGTACCGTCACTCGGTGACGAGGTAACGATGGAATCGTACCGTCACTCGGTGACGAGGTAACGATGGAATCGTACCGTCACTCGGTGTCGAGGTAACGATGGAATCGTACCGTCACTCGGTGACGAGGTAACGATGGAATCGTACCGTCACTCGGTGACGAGGTAGCGATGGAATCGTACCGTCACTCGGTGTTGAGGTAGCGATGGAATCGTACCGTCACTCGGTGACGAGGTAACTTGTTTCTGGTATAGTCAGTCAACGTGAGCCTGCCAGTTTTCACCAGATTGCATCAATTTCCGATATAACACTTCCAGTAAGTTTTTGAAGTCAATATGCCTCTCTGTGTTTGATTCACCAGAAAAAGTTGTTGCCAACAGTTCATATGTATGTGACAGCCATTCATTTTATGTCAACAAGACTAAGAAAAAAATAGTTTTGCTGAAGTAGGATTTTTACAGGGAACAAAATTTACTTTTGGGATTTGGCTTGCCAAGACAGACAGGGCAGGGGAAGGAAGGAATATCAGGGTCTGATGCCTGATCTCTCCTTCTGCAATGAGGAGCCTAGAGAAAGGGGTAAAGGATGGAAGGTGGCATCTGGTGAGTTGTTCAATCATCAGCCCTTCATCCCTTAACCCCTCACCGGGTTTTATGGCCTGCAGCTCTACCTTTGAATGGCCACACTGCTATAGTTTTGATTCAGAGGGGTGGCTTTGATTTCCAGCCTGGTAGCTATTGGATTCAAACGAAGGAGGCAGAGTCTGGCATCAAGGATGGTGACTGGGAGATTGTTGTATCAGCACAACTAGTTCATTGATATCCTTCCTTATCCAAGACGTACTATACATGACTCCTGATTTGAGTTCGGAAGTCAGGAGGCAACACTGCTTAGACCACATTTGGAGTGTTGCCTACAGTTCTGGTCACCCCGCTATAGAAAGGCTGTTGAGGCTTTTGGAGAGGGTGCAGGAGAGGTTTACCAGGATGCTGCCTGGTCTAGAGAGCATGTGCTATCACAAGAGGCTGGACAAACTTGGGTTGTTTTCTCTGGGCACTCCAAGGGGTATTCCAGAATGGCCTCAGCGATGTGGTGAAGGATGAGTTGGCGGCAAGGGATGACACTGACAGCCTAGATTCATTGATCTCCCGAGCCACCAGGCTGGACAACTGTCTTCGAGAACGCTATAGGGAGAGAACTGGTCATCCACCCACTTTAGCTACTCCACGGCACCCTGTACCATCTCCCACTAGTACAATCCTCTCTTCTCCTGTTCCTGGAATAGCTCTCAGCCCGGCCGTTTCCACCACCCCGGGAGAGGAACCCATGCAGCTGGGACAGAACTGGCTTTCTCCCACAGAGCGGCTCCAGAGATTGAGATCGGGGGAATGACTCTTTTGCGGCCAGTCCGGCCACTTCCGTGCAACCTGTTCCCTTTGGCCTAAAGGGAGGGCTCAACAGTAGAAAGGGGGACCCTGGTGAGCCAGACAACATTCCCTTCCATCCCCCAAACCCGGATGCAGATCCAAGCTGTGTTAAATTACAACCAACAGTCCCTGCCTCTGTCAGCTCTAGTGGACTCCGGCACCAAGGGAAATCTGTTAGATAAAGACATAGCTTCCCGGGCTGGAATTCCTTGGGAGCCGTTGAGTACCCCTCTGGAAGCACAGGCACTGGAAGGTAGACTTCTGGTCCGAGTCACTCACTGCACACCACCCCTGTCTCTTATTCCCTCTGGGAACCATCGGGAGCAGGTACAATTTAACCTGATTTCCTCTCCTCAAGCTCCTATTGTCCTTGGATACCCCTGGTTAAGCTGCCATAATCCCCACATTGATTGGTCCACTGGGAAGATAGCCAGCTGGAGTCCGTTCTGTCACTCCACTTGTCTTCAATCAGCCCCTTCCCCTGTGAAAGTCACTGCGACCTCATCGGCCGCTGAAACTCCCGACTTATCCAAAGTTCCAGCAGAGTACCACAATCTGGGGAGTTGTTCAGCAAACAACGGGCTCTTTCCCTGCCTCCACTCCACCCTTATGATTGTGCTATCGACGTTCTTCCCGGATCTCCTCTACCCACCAGTCGACTATCTAACTTGTCCCGACCAGAAAGGGAAGCAATGGAGCAAGGGAAACTTAAATGAATCTCTTGCGGCGGGCATTATCCGACCCTCATCCTCCCCTGCTGGCACAGGTTTAATGTGGATTTAATGTGAGGTTATCCACTTTGGTTGCAAGAACAGGAAAACAGATTATTATCTGAACAGTGGCCGATTAGGAAAAGGGGAGGTGCAATGAGACCTGGGTGTCATTGTACACCAGTCATTGAAAGTGGGCATGCAGGTACAGCAGGCGGTGAAAAAGGCAAATGGTATGTTGGCATTCATAGCAAAAGGATTTGAGTACAGGAGCAGGGAGGTTCTACTGCAGTTGTACAAGACCTTGGTGAGACCGCACCTAGAATATTGTGTGCAGTTTTGGTCCCCTAATCTGAGGAAAGACATTCTTGCCATAGAGGGAGTACAGAGAAGGTTCACCAGATTGATTCCTGGGATGGCAGGACTTTCATATGAAGAAAGACTGGATCGACTAGGCTTATACTCACTGGAATTTAGAAGACTGAGGGGGGATCTTATTGAAACGTATAAAATTCTAAAGGGATTGGACAGGCTAGATGCAGGAAGATTGTTTCCGATGTTGGGGAAGTCCAGAACAAGGGGTCACAGTTTAAGGAAAAAGGGGAAGCCTTTTAGGACCGAGATGAGGAAAAACTTCTTCACACAGAGAGTGGTGAATCTGTGGAATTCTCTGCCACAGGAAACAGTTGATGCCAGTTCATTGGCGATATTTAAGAGAAAGTTAGATATGGCCCTTGTGGCTAAAGGGATCAGGGGGTATGGAGAGAAAGCAGGTACAGGGTTCTGAGTTGGATGATCAGCCATGATCATACTGAATGGCGGTGCAGGCTCGAAGGGCCGAATGGCCTACTCCTGCACCTATTTTCTGTGTTTCTTCTTTGTGGGGAAGAAGGACAGCTCACTGCACCCCTGAATTGACTACCGAGTCCTAAATAGCAAAACCATAAAGAACAAATATCCACTACCCCTTCTCAACTCTGCTTTCGAACCACTTCACAGAGCCACCATCTTCTCCAAGTTGGACCTACGAGGTGCCTATCATCTGGACAGGATAAGGGAAGGAGATGAGTGGAAAACAGCATTCAACACCCCTCTTGGTCACTTCGAATACCTGGTCATGCCATTCGGCCTTGCCAATGCCCTCGCAGTTTTCCAAACTCTGATAAACGATGTCCTTAGAGATTTTATTAACCATTTCGTTTTTGTCTATTTGGATGACGTCTTAATCTTCTCCAGCAGTCTTCAGGAACACACCCACCATGTCCATCAGGTCCTGCAGAGGCTTTGGGAGACCAAACTATTCGTAAAAGCTGATAAGTGTGAATTTCACGTTCCTTCTGTCAGTTTCTTAGGGTAAATCATCGAGAGCGGGCAAGTGAGGGCAGATCCCGAAAATATCCGGGCGGTGGCGGAGTGGCCTACACCTACGACACTCAAGCAACTCCAGCGATTTCTGGGGTTTGCAAACTTTTATCATTGTTTCATCAGGGATTATAGCTAGGTGGCAGCATCCCTTACTTGACTCACCTCTCCTAAGACCCCTTTTCACTGGGACCCCGAAGCAGACACTGCCTTCTCAGAGCTGAAGAGGCGTTTCACCTCCGCTCCCATCCTGGTCCAACCAGACCCCTCTTGTCAATTAATTGTGGAGGTCAACGCCTCCGACTCCAGGGTGGGAACGGTCCTCTTCCAACTTTCAGGCCCTGACCAAAAACTTCATCCCTGTGCCTTCTTTTCTTACTGGCTGTCCCCTACGGAACAAAATTACAACGTAGGAAACCGAGAGTTACTGGTGGTCAAACTTGCTTTGGAGGAGTGGAGGCACTGGCTGGAGGGAGCGGAACATCTGTTTATCATCTGGACCGATCACAAGAACCTCGCATATATTCAAACCGCCAAACGCCTGAATTCCCACCAAGCCCATTGGGTATTATTTTTTGGCTGTTTCAGAGTTACGCTCACCTATCATCCGGGGTCCAAGAACAGGAAGCCCAATGCTCTCTCCAGTCAATACATTTCTGAGGAGGGCCTTCCCAACCCTGAGACCATCCTTCCACCATCCTGTGTAGTGGCTGCCCTCACCTGGGAGATCGAGGCCATAGTTAGAGAGGCCCAATGGACTCAACCTGACCCAGACAACAGACCATCCAACCGCCTCTTTGTGCCAAATTCCGTTCAATCTCAGGTTCTCCAGTGGGGCACACGTCTCATTTCGCTTGCCATCCCGGGATCGATCGGACTCTGTCCCTCCTGAAGAGACATTTCTGGTGACCCTCCATGGATGCTAACACCCGTTCCTTTGTCTCCACCTGTTCTGTTTGTGCCGATGGAAAAGCCTCCCACCGACCACCTGCTGGATTGCTTCGTCCCCTACCTGTTCCTAGCCACCCTTGGTCTCACATTGCTCTGGATTTCGTTACGGGACTACCCCCTTCCCATGGGAACACTGCCGTCCTCACCGTGGTGGACCGCTTCTCCAAAGCTGTGCACTTCGTAGCCCTTCCCAAACTCCCTACAGCTTGTGAAACTGCCGACTTTCTCGTTCATCACATCTTCCGCCTTCACAGAATTCCCTCTGACATTATTTCTGACCGGGGTCCCCAATTCGTCTCTCAAGTTTGGAGATCTTTTTGTCAAGCCCTTGGAGCCTCAGTAAATCTGTTGTCCGGCTTTCATCCGCAGACTAACTGTCAAACAGAACGGGCTAACTGGGATTTGGAAGCAGCACTGCACTGCATAACCGCCAACAACCCGTCATCCTGGAGCGCCCATCTTGCTTGGGTAGAGTACGCTCACAACTCCCTGGTCAGCACCGCCACCAGAACATCTCCCTTTGAATGCTCCCTCGGTTACCAACCCCCTCTGTTCTCTACTCACGAAGACGACATTGCTGTGCCTTCTGTTCAGGCCCATCTCCGCCGGTGCCGCAAGATCTGGAAAAACACACGCGCTGTTCGGCCGACCGCAACCGGAGGATTGCCGATCGCTATCGGATTCCTGCACCTGGTTATCGGCCTGGGCAGAAGGTTTGGCTCTCTTCTAAAGATATCCCCCTCAAGAATGAAGCCAAGAAACTCACCCCCCCCCCCCCATTTCCTGGGACCTTTTGCGATTGAGGGTATTATCAACCCCTCGGCAGTCCGACACAAACTGCCAAAATCTATGCACATCCATCCTACATTCCACGTTTCCCAATTGAAGTCGGTATCATGCAGCCCTTTGTGCCCTCCTGCTGAACCCCATCCACCTGCCCGGATCATTGACAACCACCCAGCGTACACCGTCCGGTGAATACTGGGTGTGTGCCGCCGAGGCAGGGGCCTCCAATACCTGGTTGATTGGGAGGGATACGGCCTGGAGGAATGTTCCTGAATTCCTTGCTCCTTCATCTTGGACCCTTCCCTCATCCAGGATTTCCATCGGGACAATCCAGACAAGCCTGGTGGATCGCCAGGAGGCTCCCGTTGAGAATGGGGTATTGTCATGATCCCGATCATTTATTCCCGATCTTGCTCCTAATTTCCGTTATGTCATGGTTTCAACCGTTTATTTCCCAATTACTTCTAATTCGCTTTGATGACAGCACACCTGGTTTCCATCTAGAACTATAGTATAAGAACCCCAGCATCACAACCACTAGTCACCAGTTCATTGGTCTTCTTCCTGTGAGATAACTACGTTTCCCGACCGCTTAGAACCATTTATTCTAAGTTTAGCTCCAGTTTCAAGGTTTACCTATGAGACTCCGTCTCTCTGAGTCAAGGCTCCATATCAGGGCCCAGTGTCAAGATCCCTTCTGCTTGCTGTTGGGCGTTTACGCCCGTGTAAACATGCAAACTCAATGTCCGTGCCTGTGGAATAAGACAGTGGCAGATTGGCTGTTTACCAGCAGCAGAGGTCACACTCAGCCCCATCACACTGACAGTTTCAGGTTTGATAGGTTTGCACCTATAGTTCCCACTACAAACACACAGATCAAAAGTATCAATCTAGCTCCAAAGGTTGAATTTACAATAAAGGTTCAATGATGTTGGCAGTTGAGTTCAATGCCATTTCACACCCCCACCTTCTCTATTAAGATTAAATATGGATAAACTCAAAATCTGCTGGAGGACTCCGGTTAAAACCTTTGCATCAAGACCTAATTCCTCCTGTCACACTGAGACTTTCCCCTCACGGATGCTGCTCGACCTGCTGAGTTCCCCCAGCAGACTGTTTTTTTGCTCCTGATTCCAGCATCTGCAGTCCCTTGTATGTTGATGATAATCAGCTTTCCCTTCTCTTCCACCTTGGAAGAAAGCAAAGCTCTGTTGCCATCATTAACACGGTTAGTGCAGCAGAAGGAATAATGAGAAACTGCATTGACACTGAGCCACTTGCCAGCACAGGGTGTTCCAACCCTTTATTGAGTAAGGTGGGTAGATAGACTGACCCCAAATGAAATTACAGAGTCACTGTAGCATTACAAGTGCAGATATACAAATATACGAATATTAAAAGAGAAGTGAGAAAGGATAAGATATAAGTTTCCTCAAATAGTCTAACAGGAGGGCATCATCACTTCCCTGGCTATAGGTTGACTCATTATAGAGTCTAATGCCCTCATATAGCATTCTTAGCAGCAACACGTCGACTACTAAAAGTGCTTCTCTGTTCAGCCAGGGTGGCATGCAGAGGGTGAGAAACATTGTCCAGTATTACCCAGATTTTCCGTAGGGTCCTTCGTTCTACCACAGCCTCCAGTGTGTCCAGTTTGACTCCTATAACAGAGCCAGCTTTTCTAATCAGCTTATTGAGCCTGTTGGCATCACCCCGTGTTGATGCCATTGCCCCAGCACACCACCACATAGAAGATCAGCTTGGTGGAATATATGAAGCAGAGGCCTGTACATTCAAAAGGACCTCAGTCTCCTTGGGAAGTAGAGGTGACTCTGGCCCTTCTTGTACACAGCCTCTGTGTTGGTGCTCCACTCAAGTCTGTCATCCAGGTACACCCCCAGGTACTTGTAGGTCCTCACCACATCAACGTCTTCACCATCAATAGTAACAGAGAGCAGTGCAAGCTCAGTCTTCCTAAAGTCCATCACCATCTCCTTTGTCTTATTGATGTTGAGCTGCAGATGATTCAGCTTGCACCGTTTGACAAAGTCCTTCACCAGCAGCTCTGTATTTCATCCTCCCGTCCTCCCTTTATACACCCAACTATTGCTGAGTCATCAGAGAATTTCTGCAGATGATGTGACTCAGTGTTGTATCTAAAGTCAGAGGTATACAGGGTGAACAGGAAGGGAGCCAATACAGCCCCTGTGATGCTTATAGCCATGTCTGACACAACTATGATCTGACAGCTGGGTAGCCCATTATCCAGGATACAATGGAAGTGCCAGTTTGCATTGAACGGCGCTTTACCCCAGCAATGAGGGCTGTATGGTTTTGAAGGCACCCAAGAAATCCAAAAAGAAACCAGGATCCTCACAAAGCCCTTGATCCTCAAGGACATAACGCAGCAAATACATTGACAGAAAGTTTGCAGCAAAGGAAATGATGGGATAACAGGGTAGAATCGGCCATTTGCCAGGATGGGTGCATTAGGACAAAGGTTGCCAGTGAGATGCCACACTGCTCGTGTGGGCCCCACCACTGCACAGTTTCATCGTAGCCAAGGCTGAAGACTTACAAAACGTGCACACAAAGATGTCAATTCTGGTTGCTCTGCCATGGTAGAGAGAGGCCATGGGACAAAGACAGAAGAAAGGCTCAGAGTGCCAGGTGCAGGAACGGAGATCGTCAGGGGTTGGGTAAAGGCATGGACGGAGTTTAGTAGAGATGACAGGAAATCATGACTATCCGATGGGTTTAGTACAGATGACTGGGAATTAGGATTGTCTATTGGTTTAGTGCAATTCACTGGGAAACAGAAATATCCATGTGATTTGTACAGATACTGGGAATGAGCATTGTCTAGGTGTTTAGTACAGATGACTGGGAATCAGGATTGTTTATTGGTTTAGTGCAATTCACTGGGAAACAGAAATATCCATGTGATTTGTACAGATACTGGGAATGAGCATTGTCTAGGTGTTTAGTACAGATGACTGGGAATCAGGACTATCTATGGGTTTGGTACAGCAGATCTGAAATCAGGACTATTTATGGGTTTAGTATGGATGACTGGGAATCAGGACTATTTATGTTTGGAGTACAGATGACTGGGAACCACTACTATATGTTGGCTTTAGTACAGATGAGTTGCAATCAGGACTATCTATAGGTTTAGTACAGATGACTGTGAATCAAGAGTATCTATGGGTTTAGTACAGATGAGTGGGAATCAGGATGATCTGATGGGTTTAGTACAGATGACGGAATCATGATTATCTATAAGTTTAGTAGAGATGACTGGGAATCAGAAACATCTAGGTGTTTAGTATAGATGACTGGGAATCAGTACTATCTATAGGTTTAGTCCAGATGACCAGGAATCAGGACTATCCATGGGTTTAGTACAGTTGACTGGGAATTAGGACTAGCTATGGGTTTACTGCAGATTAATGGAAACCAGGAATATCCATGGGTTTAGTACAGATAAATGGGAATGAGGACTATGTATGGGTTTAGTGCCGATGATGGAAATTGAGAGTATCTATGGGTTTAGTACAGATGACTGGGAATCAGGACTATCCATGGGTTTAGTAAGGATAACTAGCGATCAGGATTATCTATGTGTTTAGTACTGATGACAGGAACCTGGACTATCTATGGATTTAGTACAGGTGACTGTAAATCAGGACTATCTGATGGATTTAGTACAGATAACTGGAAATCAGGACAATATATGGGTTTAGTGCAGATTGCTGGGAATCAGGACAATCTATGGGTTTAGTACAGATGACTGGGAATCTAAACTATCTATGGTTTTAGTATAGATAAGTGGTAATCAGGATTATCTATGGATTTAGTACAGATGAATGGGAATCTTTTAAAATCTTTTTATTAATTTTCAAACAGAACATAGAAAAAGAAAGGAATACAGAGAGCTTGGGAGAACATAATTAATAAGGCTGGAATATAAATGCAAACAGTTGATAACACAGATGTAATAACCTCCCAAACTCATACTTCATTTACATAAAAACTCCCCCCAAAAAAGGCAAACTAACAGCAGCTAATGTAACCAACCTGGGCTATCATATCAGGTATACACAGTAGTGTCAATAACTCCGCACGTCTGTCCAAATAACTGGGGGTAGTAAAAGAAGGTTGGGGAAAGGTCAGTTTAGCTCACGTGAAAATGTTGAATAAATGGTCTCCAGGTTTCTTCAGATTTGACCGAAGGGTCGAAAATGACGCTTCTGATTTTTTCTAAACTCAGACAAGATATAGTTTGGGAAAACCATTGAAATGTAGTTGGAGGATTAATTTCTTTCCAGTTCAATAGAATGGATCTTCTAGCCATTAATGTAACAAATGCAATCATCCGCCGGGCTGAAAGGGATAAATAACTATTATCCACCATCGGTTAAGCCAAAAATTGCAGTAATAGGATGAGGATGTAAATTAATACTCAAATCTGTCGAAATGATGCCAAAAATTCCAGTATTTCTGCAAGCAAGGGCAAGACAAAACATGTGAGTCTAAGAGGCTATTTCAGAATGGCACCTATCACAGATTGGATTAACATGGGAATAAAATCGAGCAAGTTTGTCCTTAGACATATGGGCCCTATGCACCACCTTGAATTGTATCAGGGCGTGTTTGACAACTATAGAAGAGGAGTTAACTAACTGTAAAATTTTCTCCCATTGCTCTGTAGGTAAGGGAAGTTGAAGTTCTTTTTCCCATTCATTCTTAATTTTATCTGATATCCAAGCTGTATTTTCATAATCATATCGTAAATAACAGCTATTAAACCCTTCTGATAAACCTAACTTTTTTTCCATAATATCAATTGGGCATGAATTCAGAAAAGACTGCAACATATTATTCAAAAAATTTCTAATTTGTAAATATTTTTAAAAAATGGGCTGTAGGCAAATTATATTTATTAGACAGCGTTCAAAGGACATGAAACACTTATCTAAAAATAAGTCACAAAAACATGTTATACCCCTCGTTTTCAATAACAAAAAGGCTTGGTCCATAACAGAGGGCTGAAAAAAGAAGTTAGATATAATAGGGCTTGATAAAACGAACTTATTCAAACCAAAAAATGTACAGAATCAAAACCATATTCGTAATGTATATTTAATTATTGGGTTAATCATTTGTTTATTCAGTTTAGAAAAAACAAAGGGAAGCGAAGACCCTAAGATAGAAACCAATGAAAAAACTTGTACAGATTTACACTCCAAGTTTACCCATTGTGGACTTTGTATTGCCACCGTGTCCAAAATATTAAATATCAAATATTAATTGCCCAATAATAAAATCTTAAGTTTGGCCAAAACCAAACCACCCTCCTTTTTAGACTTCTGTAAATATTTTTTACTTAATCTAGGATTTTTATTCTGCCACACATACGAAGAAATTTTAGAGTCAATAATGTCAAAGAAGGATTTAGAAATAAAAATTGGTAATGCTTGAAATAAGTATAAAAATGTAGGTAGAACCATCATTTTAATAGCATTGATTCGACCTACCAATGACAAAGACAATGGGGACCATTTAGTGAAGTGTTGCTTAACCTGGTCAATTAAAGGTAAAAAATTAACTTTGAATAAGTCCTTATGTTTCTTAGTACCCAAATAAGTAAAGTTATCTGAAACCACTTTAAATGGTAAATGTTTATAAATCAGAACTTGCATATTTAGTAGGGATGACTGGGAATCAGGAATATCTATGGGTTTGGTACAGATGACTGGTAATCAGGACTACCTGTTGGGTTTAGTAAAGATGACTGGGAACCAGAACTATCTATGGGTTGTATACAGATGACTGGGAATCAGGACTATCTACAGGTTTAGTACAGATCACTGGGAATCAGGACTACCTGTTGGGTTTAGTAAAGATGACTGGGAATCAGGACTATCTATGGGTTGTATACAGATGACTGGGAATCAGGACTATCTACAGGTTTAGCACAGATTACTGGGAATCAGGGCTATTTTTGGGTTTAGTACAGATTATTGGGAATGAGGACTATCTATGGGTTTAGGCAGAGTTATGTTTAATCTGTTAGGGCTGTGGTTTGCATCAAAATAGCCAGGGTACTGTGGGGAGTGAGAACTTAACGGTGTAGGAAATGGGTCCAAGTGCTAGGTTTCACATCCTGACAGATGGTACCCCTTTGACTGTGTGGCCGGTGGTACACTCTATTTTTCAGTGAAATGGTGGATACTGGGGACAAATGTATGTGTTACCCTCTGTCTGATAGGTGTACTTGGAACAAATTCAATGGTCTTCTCACAGTAAAGACTATTGTTTTAGATTTAAATTTAGATTGTTTTCTCTTGTTAAGTGTGCTGAGGTGCAATGAAAACCTTTGAATGCCATCCAGACAGAGCATTCCATGCATAATTTCATTGAAATTAAAAATAAGCAGAATGCAGAAGTTAGTGTGGCAGTGGCAGAGAAAGTGCAGAATAGGGAGACGAATAACTTGTAAAGGCCATGACGAGGCAGGTTGGGATTTCAACAGTTCAACTTTGATGTTTGTGAGGTACATTCAATAGTCAAATAATGTGTTAAATTATGTATGTACATAATAAGGAACTGTAGTTCCTAGTGTGCTAGAACTGGCAGTGACATTGGTGAGCTGGGCTGAAGTCATTGATGTTAATAAAATGTGCTAGTGCTTTTACCTGCGCAAGCTTGTCTTTGTTAAGAACAAACATAAGTTTGTTCAGAAGTTGGCGTGAGGTCTAAACACAGAGAGTAAATGTACCAAAAGGGATTAAGAATGAGATGCTAGTTCGGCCGGAGAGAAGCTGCTGTTGTTCACCAAGTTTGCTAATAGAGATTCGGGTGAGAGTCTGAAAATTCAGCCATGGATGAGCTAAGTCCTCCTACACCTCCGCAGTTTACCGGCTATCTAGCTGATAATTGGAAATGCTTCAAACAGGGATTCAATATGTATTTAGTGATCAGTAGAGCTGGAGGGGTGGAGGAAAAATTGAAAGCATCTATGTCTCTACATGTAATCGGTTAAGATGCTTTGAGCATTTATACCAGCTGATGAGATATTGGACCCTCTGATAACAAAATTTGAGCAGCATTTTGTTCCAAGTAAAAACATCACATTTGAAAGATACACGTTCTTCTCCTGTGACCAGAAACAAGGTTTTGGCTTTGAACAATACTTAGCTGAGCTTTGCACACTGAGGATGTTCTATGAATTTGTAGATTTGAGAGACTCGTTAGTTATAGACAAAATAGTTTGTGAGATCTCAGATAATGTTCTCAAAGAAAAATTGGTCTTTCAAAAAGATTTGATGCTGGAAAAGGCTGTGAATATGTATAGGGCAGTGGAGACCACAAAATCTCAAGCTAAGGAGCTGCACAGGGCAAAAGAAAACAGTACGTGCTGTGAAAACAGAGGGGCAGAGCCCAAGGCGTTTCCCAGAGCAACGGCAAAGCAAAGCAAAGTGTAGGCTCAAACATTAAATGCAGCAAATGTAGAGGTAGGCACATCCCAAAGATGTGTCCGGCTTGTGGTAAGTCCTGCATTAGCTGCGGGAAGAGGAATCATTTCACAAAGTGTTGCAAAGCTGGGGCTAGCAAGAGAAAGGTGCACATAGTTGCTGAGGAAATGGAGGAAGTCTTTACAGATTGCTGGTGCTGGTAAAACAAAATGGATTGTTCCAAAGACTGTGAGTAAGACAGTAATCCATTCAGGTTTGACACCAGAACCTAGGTAAATCTGTTATCCATGGATGATTACAGGACTCTCAAAGTTAAGAGCAAGATTTACCCAGTTAAGTTAAAGGTGAGAGACTATACCGGAGAGAACATTCCTGTAAAAGGGGGCTTAAGGCGTTTGTGAAAAGCTGAACCTGGTGAGCACTTTACTCATGGAAGAGTACGTAGATATCTTTGAGGGGCTCAATGCTTACCTGGTATACACTAAATTCACATAGATGAGACAGTGGCTCTTGTTGTCCACGCATGCAGGAAAGTTCCGTTTACATTTAGAGACGAGCTTAAGCATGTATGGAGTTCATAAATGTCAGACAGAAAATTGAAGAACCAACAGATCAGGTGAGCTCACTGTGCATTGTGAAAAAGAAAACAGGAGCAGTCTAGACATAAGGGATCTCAACGAAGCCATCAAAAGAGAGCATTTTAAATTGCCAACATGGGAGGAGATCATGTCCCAGTTTACAGGTGCCAAGTGGATTAGCAAACTCAACATGTGTTCTGGGTTTCAGCAGATGAAGCTTAATGAGGTAAGTTGGAGACTTTAAACACTTCAGAGGGAAGATATCGCTTTCTTCGGTTACTGTAAGGGATTCTGTCAACACCTGAAGTCTACCATAAAACCATCCGCATTATCTTTGAGGGCACACCTGGTGCTGAGACCATGATGGATGACCCCATCATCTGTGGGTCCACCAAGGAAGAGCATGATGCATGACCGACACAGAAGATCAATTTGAAATTAAATAAAGAGAAATGAGAGTTTGGTGTTAAGACACTGACTTCCATAGGAGATGTCATATTGGAAGAGGGAGTGAAGCTTGACCCAAGCTAGACATCAGCCCTTGAAAACATGGAGAGGCTGCAAAACAAAGAGGAGTTGAGATGTTTCTTGTGGATGGTGACTAACCTGGCTAAGCTTATCCCTTGAATGTCAACTCTATCAGCACCACCTAACTCTCTCCTTGAGCAGCAAAATGAATGGATTTGGTCTCACGAGCAAGAAGAGTATTTCTAGATGAGAAGAGTCCTAACTGAAGAACCTGCTTCATGATTCAGAAAAGTTTACTAGGACCTTGGCTAAGGTGTCCCAGTATGGCCTTGGAACAGTACTGCTGCAACAGCATGATGACACATGGAGACCCAAGGGCTTTAACAAGTGCAGAAGCCAACTGTGCACAGATAGAGCATATATGCATGCGAATGGTTCCGTCACATTATCAGTGGACAAGCTTTTGAAGTGGAGACAGACCATAAATCACTGGTCTCAATCATGTCCAAACCCTGGAATGACTGTCCTATGAGGATACAGCACATGTTGATAAGGCTGCAGAAATGTGATGTGAAGATGATCTACACACCAGGAAAATACACGTTTGCTGCTGATGCTCTGTCTTGAGTAGTCAACAGGAAAAGGATGACCAAGAGATTAACGCTGACATACAGACCTATGTAGACATGATTGTCTCCTCCATTCCAATATCTCCTGAGAGAACAGAGCAGATTAGGGCCACGGCAGGAATGGATGAAACAAAGAAAGTACTCAAAGAAACTATACAAAAAGGATGGCCAGCAGCTAAGAATGACTGTCCAACGTGCATTTGCCATTATTGGGTATGCAGAGATGAACTGTCTGTGGTGGAAGGTATGGTCTTCAAAGACAATGGGTTTGTGATTCCAGTGTCACTACACAAGGACATACTCCAGAAGATACGTGATGGGCACCCTGGTGAGGGAAAGTGTAAATGTAGAGCTCATGAAGTGATGTGCTGGGCAGAAGTGAACCAAGACATCAGTTAGACCGAAACAGCAAGCAGAACCGCTTACACCACACCCTATACCAGACAGGCTGTACCTCTAAGTTGGAGTGGATCTGTTTGGTTGTAATGGGAAGAGTTACATTGTTGTAACAACTACTTTTCAAATTACCCCAAGGTTGCAACACTGTAATCAACACCCAGCAAAGTGGTCATCACCTTCCTGAAAGCTGCGCTTGTGGAGGCATGGAGCTTCATGTGAAGTGGTATCAGGCAACGGTCCACAATTTTCATGCTGTGAATTTAAGCCCTATCACCCAAACTCTAATGGCCTAGCAGAAAGTTTGGTCAAGATAGTGAAGGGCTTCATGAAGAGGGTACAAGATGGACGAGAGGTCTTCCACAAAAGTCTGATGATTTACAGAAGTATGTCATTGCAGATTGTCCTTTCACCTGCCCAAAATGCTGATGGGTCAACGCATCTGCACTAACGTCCAGTGCACGAAGCCAGTTGATGCCTAAAGGGGCACACAAGGTCAAATTGCCTAAAGAGAAAGGTAAAGAAAAACAGAAACAGTATCACGACAAGACTGCAGTAAGTCTACCCGTCCTGAAGCCTGGAGATCAAGTGCAAATCTGAGATTGTGATTGCGGCACATGGTCCATGCCAAGGATACGTGCAAGAGGAAGTTGCTCCACATTCTTACCAGATCCAGATGGAGTGAGAAACACCTCTGAGAAGGAACTGTGTGGGTCGATGACCACAAACTCCACCCCATAGCTATGATACATCACTTGTCATTACACCAAAAGGGCCAGTAGATGTGAAAAATGAACTTGTTGCTCAGAGTTCTCAGAAAGACACAAATATTAACACAAGTGAAAATAATACATCTGTAGAGACAAATAGCTGAACAAAAAGGATCATCAACCTACCTTAGAGACTGATTGAGAGTTGATGGGTGAATGAGGGACTTTATTTACTCATTACAATTGAGGTTAATGTAAATATCTTTGTTGGGAAGTATTATTGTGTCTTGCAGGTTTATGAGGGTGTTGTATTGTGTTTGTTTTTTTTCCAGAAGAAGGGTGAAGAAGTGTGGTTATTTGTGTACGTAATAGAGAACAGTAGTTCCCAGTTGGCAATGCAGGTGCTTCACCAGGAACCGGAAATGACAACAGTGAGCTGGGCACGCATGCTCATGTGGAGCTGAAGCCAAGACCGTTAATAAAATGTGCTAGTGTTTTTACCTACACAGGTTTGTCTTTATTAAAAACAAACACAACAGGTAACAGTGGGATAAAAGCTGTCCTGCAGTCTGGTGATTGTTGCTCTTAACTTTTGTATCTTGTGGAGTGAAGAAAGCAGAGGGGTGACCTAAGCATCAATGTGTGAGACCACTCCTATTGTGGAACACAAACTCCATCCTGAATTCCAGGAGTGTTGCTCATTGCCTCTGAGTGTGCCTGGATTAAGAAGACATGTACTATATCGAGAGACTGGACAAACTTTGATTCGTCCCAATCAGGGCAGTATGGTAACCTAGTGGTTAGTACAATGCTTTACAGTATGGTGACTGGGGTTCAATTCCAGACACTGCCTGTGAGGAGTTTGTACGTTCTCCCTGTGGCTGTGTGGGTTTCCTCAGGGTGCTCCAGTTCCCTCCCACACTCCACAGGTGTACTAGTTTATAGGTTAATTGGTCATTGTAACTTGTCCCGTGATTAGGCACAGATTAAATCGGGGGATTGCTGGGCAGTGTGGTTCGAAGGGGCAGAAGGGCCTGTTCTGTACTCTATCTCAATAAATGAATAATAAAGTAATCTCTGAAGCAGCAGAGACCAAGCAAGGTTGCTTATAAGATTATGAGGGGCCACAGATAGAGTTGTTACTTTTTTCCCCAAGGTTGAAATGAATTTAAGAAGCGAGGGGTTAAATCCAAAGGAGATAAGCAGGGTAAGCTTTTCACACAGGGAGTGGTAGGTAACTGGAATGCATTGCCTGGGGTGGTGATGGAGGGAGGTATTATAGGGGTGTTCAAGAGGTTCTTAGGTGCATGAATGCACGGGAAATTGAAGATATGGACATTATGCAGGCAGAAGAGACTATTTTAGTTGGGTGTTTGATTACTAAATTAATTAAATCAGCACAAAATTATTGGTAGAAGGGCTTGTTCCAGTACTGCACTGTTCTATGTTCAACATTCCAAAATAGCTAATGGTAGGGGTGGGGGAGGTGTTGTGAAGTTTACGACCTTGAACCTTAACACAAGACTTTTGATTCTTTTTTTCTCAGGAGCCGTACATGGGAAGCCTTCAGCGAGCTGCTATTGTATTTCTAATCATTGACTATTATTATGGGAAAAGCTTCTCAACAAAAGACAAGTGACCTACTTAAATAATACACTTTGAAATGAATAAAAAAGGATTCTCGTTTGCTTCCAAGCCTCAGATATGAAAATAGCAGCCACTTAGAATACAAAGATGCTATGGACTGAACCTTAAGCACAAATCCTTCAAAACAGACCAGTCCTTGATTAGAACCAAAACTATGAATGCCTTGAAAAAAAGTTTTCAAAGGGCTTTAGATGAAGGTTTGGGCTCTCATCTGAAATTTAATATACTGTCCCTTTTCTCCTGTTCTGGCAGCTCCAAACATATGTCCCACAGGTGAATATCTTCCCAGAAAAGTATCTAGAACTGATCTGACAACGTGTTTCTGTTATCAGGATATCATGCTTACCCAAGCAAATGCTTGTTTTCAGTGGCTGTTTCTGTAATAGGAGCTGTGGGCTGTATTGTGAGGTCACTAAAAGACACGCACTGATCTGAACTTGTCTGCGAATGTAAACCTGGAGCAGAAAGGCTAGACTTGTCAGGTTTGGTACCTGAGTGTGAGGTTACAGAAGAGAATTCTGAAACAGTTTGCCTTCCCAGGCTTCTGTTGTGAAGAATCATTTATTCCTCAAGGAACAAAGCCCATGCTTTTCCAACACTAGACAAGGCTTTGTTTATTTTCACTTGCCCCCAAGCGACCTTCCTTTGATGAAGGCTGTTCTTTAAAGAAGAGTAACTTCAGAGAATGTTCCTACTTGATTTTTGTTGACGGAGACAGTAGGGGAAGATTTACTAAGGCTATTGTGTTCAAGGAGTCAGGCTGTGATTGGTTAAGAATAAAGCCATGGGGGAAGACTTTCATAGGTTCGCATGGAAAAAGCACTAGGAAGCTAGATGCAAGTGATATCGGATGCCCACTCTGTGCTGAGTTGGAGGAATGGGATAAAAGTTCACCATTCCCTGTTCCTGAGGCAGAATTTCGAATGGTGGAAAAGCCTATTGCAGCAACACACAAAAAGCTGGAAGAACTCAATGGATTAGACAGCATCTATGGAGGGAAATGGACATACAATGCTTTGGATTAAGACCCCTCATGGTCTGAATGATAGAGTGGTATCACCATTATAAAGAGATGGGGCAAAAGCTAGCAAGTGATAGGTGTAGGCAGATGGGTAAAGGGCGAGTGGGGATAGCACCAGAAACTAGGGGGTGAGAGGTGGGGTGACAAAGGGATGAAGATGATGGAATCGGACAGGAGGGGAAGGTGGAATAAATGGAGGGAAGTGAGGAAGGCTGTGGTAGGAGTGTGTAGGTGGGACAGAATGATGGGGGCCAGGTAGGTCAGGAGGAATAGAGGAGGAGCAGTTACTAGAAGTTGGGGAATTCAGTATTCATGTCACCACAGATTGTAGACTACCCAAGCTGACCGGCTAGTTTGTGTTTAACAGCATACTGGCAGTGGGGAGGCCGAGGATGGACATCTTGGGTCAAAATTTCCACAGTTCAATGTTTCAAAGGTCACCTTCTGTATCCCTTCATTCCGATAAATTGAGCCAGTGATACTAAATTGCTTACTGACAATGGGCAGGATTTCAGGGTAATATTGAGTGGACAAGCCAAGAATTAAAGGTGTAAACCAGAGCCAAGCCTAAAGCCAAGGACAGGACATAGCAGAGAGGGGTTGTGACCTTATTCCAGTCCAGAGTGGAGCCAGGTAAAGGGGCTTGGTTATGTGAAGGTATTAGACATTTTTTGACCTTGCTGGAAAGGGAGGCGAGACCGAATGAGCTGCTCAAGAATTATGAGACAATGAGCTCCGTTAGAAAGGGTAAGGATGACTATTTTTATAACGTCAAGGAAGAAATGCAAAGAACGGTTATGCTGGATTTTGGAGTGACACAGCAGGGACTTTGGCCCATCATCCATGCAGCATGTTCAGAAACATTTTGCACTAGTTCTCTTCTGACCTATTTTAATTTATCCATGTTCTCATTAACTGCTGCAAATTCTGACATCCCCTACACATTTACACACTTAACCTATCAACCTGCATCTTGGGATGTGGATGAAACCAGTGCACCCGGCGGAAACCCACCTGGTTACGGGGAGAGCATGCAAACTCCACACAGACAGCAGCCAAGGACAGGCATTAGCCAGGTTCACTGGAGCAGTGAGCCAGCAGCCCTGTGCTGCCCAACATGCCCAATGGTTCTGGAGTACCCCCTCAAATGTCTGGAGAGGGGTTAGCAGGTTCCAACTCACGGAAATATAATGAACACAGATCTGAGAACCACCAAAGGGCAGGTAGAGGCTTTATGGGCTAAATGGCCTCGCTACTCAAGATTACAACTACAAATTATTCTGAAAATATATATTCCAGCACACTTGGAATTTAAACTATGAAAAGATTCTTTAAAATCCACTCCTGGTGTTGCCATCTTTATAACCCTAGCATAGTTGTGTTTGTCGATGCATCTTTGAAGATAAGGATCACACAGAAAATGCTGATGTGTCTGAAGCAACACACCCTCCGTGTTTGCTTTCTTTCACCTGGCTGTGGCTGGTAGAACTGCTGACTCTTTGCATCACAGAGCTGAATTTAAGTTCGACCTTGGGTGCTGTTTGTGTGGAGTTTGCACGTTCTCACTGTGCCCATGAAGGATTACCCTGGGTGCTCTGGTTTCCTCCCCCATCCCAAGGGTTGTTAGCTTGATAGGTTAACAAATCCCCCCCTGCAGTGTGTAGATGAGTAGTAGAATCTGGGTGGAGTTGCGGGGGACATGGTGCGAATAGAATGAGACTAAACTAGGATTAGCGGAAATGGATGGTAGATGGTCGGCATCAATTCAATGGGCTGAAGAGCCTCTGTCAAAGTTGGCTCTCTTAATGAATATCACTCTGTGACTTTGTATAACCAGCGCCGTCAGTGTCAGGAAAGCAGCACTAAACCGTTGGCACTGCCTTCAGCTCGGCTAGCTGGCAAAGTGGGGTTGCGCGGTGCTGGTAAAGTACAGAGACTTTGTCGCCATGGTGGGCGATGAGAGCCTACATTGCCTGCAGTCATCGCACCTTCATCCAGGGCTTGGGTGCGGCAGAAAACGAGGGAAGGGCTAGAAAGAAAATAACATCACAAAACTAAAACCTGAATAAACTTGTTCTGGGGTAGTGGAGTCAACTGGAAAGGCTTTCACAGGTCAAAGTACAGTATTAGGTCAGAATTAAGGACTGGTGCAGACTGTTGTTGGGAATGGCGCAGTGGCGCAGAGTGTAAAGCTACTACCTCTCAGCTCCAGGACCCAGGCCTGATCCTGACTTCAGAGCTGTCTGTGTGGAGTTCATTCATTTAATATCAGAGAATGCAACCTGAAATCTGTACTCTTCACAGACATCCAGAGCCCACAGAACGACTGATACACACACAAAAACCCTGAACCCTCCCTATCCCACTCTCCGCACAAACAACAGCAAAACATCACCCCCACTCGTGACAGCACAAACACCGACACCCCCCATACAAACAACAGGAAAACATCACCCCCCCTTATGACAGCACAAACGCCAACACCCCCCCATACAAACAACAGGAAAACATCACCCCCCCTTGTGACAGCACAAACACCGACACCCCCCATACAAACAACAGGAAAACATCACCCCCCACTCGTGACAGCACAAACACCGACACCCCCCAATACAAACAACAGGAAAACATCACCCCCACTCGTGACAGCAGAAACACCGACACCCCCCCATACAAACAACAGGAAAACATCACCCCCCCTTGTGACAGCACAAACGCCAACACCCCCCCATACAAACAACAGGAAAACATCACCCCCCCTTGTGACAGCACAAACGCCAACACCCCCCATACAAACAACAGGAAAACATCACCCCCCCCTTGTGACAGCACAAACACCGACACCCCCCCATACAAACAACAGGAAAACATCACCCCCCCTTATGACAGCAGAAACACTGACACCCCACCATACAAACAACAGGAAAACATCACCCCCCCTTATGACAACAGAAACACTGACACCCCCCCATACAAACAACAGGAAAACATCATCCCCCCTTGTGACAGCACAAACACCGACACCCCCCCATACAAACAACAGGAAAACATCACCCCCCACTCGTGACAGCAGAAACACTGACACCCCCCCATACAAACAACAGGAAAACATCACCCCCCACTTGTGACAGCAGAAACACTGACACCCCCCCATACAAACAACAGGAAAACATCACCCCCACTCGTGACAGCACAAACACCGACACCCCCCATACAAACAACAGGAAAACATCACCCCCCACTCGTGACAGCAGAAACACTGACACCCCCCCATACAAACAACAGGAAAACATCACCCCCACTCGTGACAGCACAAACACCGACACCCCCCATACAAACAACAGGAAAACATCACCCCCCACTCGTGACAGCAGAAACACTGACACCCCCCCATACAAACAACAGGAAAACATCACCCCCCCCTTGTGACAGCACAAACACCGACACCCCCCAATACAAACAACAGGAAAACATCACCCCCCACTCGTGACAGCACAAACGCCAACACCCCCCCATACAAACAACAGGAAAACATCACCCCCCACTCGTGACAGCACAAACACCGACACCCCCCCATACAAACAACAGGAAAACATCACCCCCCACTCGTGACAGCACAAACACCGACACCCCCCCATACAAACAACAGGAAAACATCACCCCCCACTCGTGACAGCACAAACACCAACACCCCCCCATACAAACAACAGGAAAACATCACCCCCCACTCGTGACAGCAGAAACACTGACACCCCCCCATACAAACAACAGCAAAACATCACCCCCCACTCGTGACAGCACAAACACCGACACCCCCCCATACAAACAACAGCAAAACATCACCCCCCACTCGTGACAGCAGAAACACTGACACCCCCCCCATACAAACAACAGCAAAAGCCCTCAGGGGGTTTGCACGTTCTTGCCTGTGACTGAGGGCTCAGCTGGTTGATAGGTTAATTGGCTGCTGTAAACTATTCCCAGTATGTAGGGGGCAGTAGGATCAGGAAGGGAGAATAGATTAAGGATAAAAATGGTGGAGGAATGGGCTCTTAGTGTTATTAAATATCCCACCCATCCATCCAGCATCCTCTTGGACTTTCCGCCATCAAGCAGGAGACTGATGCATAAAGTCAAGAACGGCCAGGATGGAAACAGTTTCTTTGCTCAGCCCACTAAACTTCAGAACTTCCTGCCGCACCACATTCGAAGTGTCACTGGATAGCCTGTTTATTTATTGATTGAGATACAGCCTGGAATAGGCCCTTCCTGCCCTTTGAGCCATGCCACCCAGCAATCCCCTGATTTAATCTGAGACCAATCACGGGACAATTTACAATGAACCTACTAACCGGTACGTCTTTGGAGTGTGGGAGGAAACCGGAGCACCCAGAGGAAACCCACACTGTCAAGGAGAGATTGTACAAACTCCTTACAGGCAGCGGTGGGAATTGACCCTGGGTCACGGGTACTGTAAAGTGCCGTGCTAACCATGGCCTAGCCATCCCACTCCAATTTGTACTGTTCCCTACAATATTAAATTTATACACATTGTTTATCCATGGATAATTCATTTGCAGATTTAATTCTTACTTTTCTAAGTTATTGTGTGTTATGTTCTACTGCGGTTTACACCCTGGTCTTGAGAAACGTTTCATTTGGCAGTGTACATGTATTTAGTTAAATTACAATAAACTTGACCCGATTTGAATGTGAATTGGCGTAGAGTCTGTGAGCTGAATGACTTTCTCCTAAGTCATAAGGAAATGTGGTAAACAGATAATAAGGAAATGCAAGCTTGCTTTGTATTCCAGAAATAACTTTTCAGTAGAGGAACAGGAACAAATATGGGAGTGGGGATCTGATGTCAAACGGAGGAGCGTTAGGTTAATTAGCTGTTGTGCATTACGTTAGTGTGTAGGTGAATGTTGGAGCCTGTGGGGCAGGGCACGCATTCCTAAGAAGTTTGGGAGTACAAGTGTTATTTTTGTGTCAGTGTGTGGTTGCTGGTTTGCACTGATAGAGGGCCTGTTTATATGATACTGAGTCTTTATGTTCAGAGCGGGGCATCACCACACTTTCCCATGCCACAGGAAGGCCACTCCTGTCCTTTGCCACCAGCCAGGGCTCCGAGCTGATCTCCCCGGTGAAGGAGTGGTTCACTTGCACTCCTTGCGGTCCAGTATACGGCTTCCATAATGCTTGCAATCCTTTGTGCTCTGTGTTACAGAAAACCGTGACAAAGATGCTGCCTGCACTGGTTGGCTTGAGTTGTAAGGAGAGACTAGATAGGCTGGGACTGTTTTCCACGGAGAATAGGAGGCTGAGGAGTGACCTCATCGAGGAGTGTAAAATCATAGAGAGAGTGAATGTTTACAGTTCTTTGCCGGGGTAGGGACGTATAAAACTAGAGGGCACAGGGTTAAGGTGAGAGGGGAACAATATCAAGGGGGCCTGGAGGACAATTTCACGTGAAAGGTGCTGGGTATGTGGGTGTAACGGCCAGGAAATGTGGTAGAGACAGATACAAAAACACCTAAAAGGCATTTAGACGGGTACACGGATAGGGCAGGTTTAGAGGGCCAAACGTGGGCAAATGGGACCAGCCTAGTTGGGCAGGTTGGTCAGCATGGACCAGTTGGGCCAAAAGGCCTGTTTCTAAGCTGTATGACTCCATCACTGAGTTCACCAGTCCTCCAACTGCTGCTGCTCGCATCTCCAGCACTTTCTGCCCTTCTAGTACCTGGGTGACCTGTTTACTCCCCGGTCAAGCCTTTCTGCCACGTTTCAACCCTCTTCGTACAGGCTGCACCACTGCCTGACCCCGAGCTGCCTTTCCCTCTGCCCTGCTGAACTGCAGTTCTGCAAGTGATTTCTGCTTGGCTTCGTGCTTAGGGAACCGGTTTGTCTGAGTTCTCTACCTTATCTTTAGCAGTGACCTGAGTCTGTCAGCTGTCCTTTATCGTGTACACCCATGGAGGGTTCGAGTCAGCTATCTGTGTTATTGCCTGAGGCAATCAGAGCCTAAATTACCAGCAAAAGATTGTTAGTGACATAGCAGCAATTAACCCAGAAGGCCATAAAACTTGGAGCAGAATTAGGCCATTCAGCCCATCAAGTCTGCTCTGCCGTTCCCTCAAGGCTTATTTATTATCCCTCTTAGCCTCATTCTTCTACCTTGCTTCTGGATTCCTCGACACTCTGACTAATCAAGCAACTATCTATACCCTACGACTTGGCCTGCACAGCCGTCTGTGGCAACGAATTCCACAGATTCTCCATTCTTTTGGCTAAAGACATTTTAATTTTAAATGGATGCTCCTCTGTTCCGAGGCTGTGCCCTCTGGTGCTAGACTCCCCCACTATGGGAAACATCCTCTTCATCTTTGGGATGTATCTTTCCTACGCCTTCTCAATTCACTCCAGAAACACCGGCCATTGCTGTTCTGTCATCAACCCTGCCATTGACCCCTTCCAATCAATTCTGTCCACCTCCTCTCTCAATTTAATCTAATCCAATCTCCAACCCAATCCAACCCAATCCAGAATTGCTCAACCACAAGATAGATAGATAGGCATCCATCGGTCTCGAGAGACCATGGATTTGCGCCTTGAAAGGTTTCCAGGGCGCAGGCCTGGGCAAGGTCGTATGGGAGACCGGCAGTTGCCCAAGCTGCAGGCCTTCCCCTCTCCACGCCTCCGATGTTGTCCAAGGAAAGGGCACTAGGACCCATGCAGCTTGGCACCGGTGACGTCGCAGAGCAATGTGTTGTTAAGTGCCTTGCTCAAGGACACAAACACGCTGCCTCAGCTGAGGCTCGAACCAGTGACCTTCTGATGACTAGACCGATGCCTTATCCACTAGGCCATGTGCCAAGACAAGCTCAACCACAAACAACACTGAAAAGTCATCTTGTAAGCATTCTACAAATTCCCTCTTTTGGGATCCAGCACCAACCTGATTTTCTCAATCTACCTGCATATTGAAATCCTCCATGATGATTGTAACACTGCCTTTTTACGTGCCTTTTGTTGTAATTTGTAGCCCACATCCTGGCCGCTGAACAGAGGCCTGTCTATAGCTCCCATCAGAGTCTTCTTAATCTTGCAGTTTCTTAACAAGGATTCTACTTCTTTTACGAGGATTCCATATCTTCACATCCTATGTCGCTCTTTCTAAGGATTTGATTTAAATTTTTACCAGCAGAGTCACTCTACCCTTTCTGCCTACCTGCCTTTTCCTTTCAATACAATGTGTCAAGCTCCCAAAGTCATATCTGCCAATCTCTACAAGATCATTTATTTATTCTGTCTACTGCGTGCATTCAAATATAACACATTCAGTCGTGTACTCGTCAACATTTTTGATGTTCACACCCTGTTACACTTCAACTCATTGCACTGAATGAATTTTGTTGTATCGTCAGCCTGTCCTTCCTCACAGTCTCACTACACCCTGCATTGGTACTCGTATACTAACTGCCCCCTCCTCAGCCCTATCACTCCAGTTCCCACCCTCCTGCTAAATAAACCCTCTCTAACAGCTCTAGCAAACCCACAAGGATATTGGTCCCCCTCGGGTTCAGGTCTAATCCCTCCTTTTTGTGCAGGTTATACCTTCCCCAGGAGAGATCCCAATGAGCCAGAAATCTGAAACCCTGCCCCTGCACCAACGCCTCAGCCACTCGTTCATCTGCCAAATCACCCCATTCTTACCCTCACTGGCCTGTGGCACAAGCAGCAAACTGGAGATTATTAACCTGGAGGTCTTGCTTTCGAGCTTTCACACATTCTGTCTTCAGGACTTCCTCTCTTTTCCTACCTATGCCATTGGTGCCAATAGGTATCAAGACTTTGGGCTGCTCCCCCTCCCCTTTAGAATCTGAGATGTCCCTGACCCTGGCACTTGTGTGGCAACATACCACACAAGTGTTTCTTTCAGCACTGACCTTCTCTTCTCCCCCATTCGCTATGAGCCACAGAGCTGGAGAGCTGCCCGCTGTGGCTTCTCCTGAGTAGGTCATTCCCCCACCCCAGTACACTTACTATTGAGGGTAATGGCCACAGAGGTGCTCTGCACTTTCCCTCTACTGCCTGATACCCAGGGACCTGCCTTCTGCAACCTCCCTGTCTATCATCTCATCCATTTCATATGGGCGGGGGGGGGGAATTAATACAGGATTAGTGTAAATAGGTGGTTGATGGTCAACATGGGATTGTGGGCTGAACAGTCTGTATTACTCTAAGGGAAAAACACAATGAGATTAGTATAGATCCATAATGTGGGTTCAAGGGTTCAAAGGGTCAGAGGTTCATTTATTTATTATCAAAATATACAACTCTGAATTTTCTTTTCTCTAGATAGCCAGGAAACCAAGAAAGAAAGGATTGACACTATGATCACCAACCCCCAAATCCCTCCTCCCCACACAAATAAATGGACAAAAATGAAACAAGTGCATCAACTTCCAAATTGCCCTCCCCTGCACACACAAAAATGAGAAAGATCGGGAGAAAAACACAGAATTAAAAAAAGCATAAGACTGAAAAAAAAATTCAGAGTCTAAGTCCACACCAAAGCGCAGAAAACCTGGACAACATTCTCCCTCTCAGCAGCAGAGTGATCCCCTAGCGATCAATGGGCAGTCTCTCCTCTCTGGTAGCAGAGTGATCCCCCAGCGATCAATGGGCAGTCTCTCCTCTCTGGTAGTAGAGCGATCCCCCAGCGATCAATGGGCAGTCTCTCCTCTCTGGTAGCAGAGTGATCCCCCAGCGATCAATGGGCAGTCTCTCCTCTCTGGTAGCACAGCAATCCCCCAGCGATCAATGGGCAGTCTCCCCTCTCTGGTAGCACAGCGATCCCCCAGCGATCAATGGGCAGTCTCCCCTCTCTGGTAGCAGAGCGATCCCCCAGCGATCAATGGGCAGTCTCCCCTCTCTGGTAGCAGAGCGATCCCCCAGCGATCAATGGGCAGTCTCTCCTCTCTGGTAGCAGAGCAATTTCTCAGCGATCAATGGGCAGTCTCTCCTCTCTGGTAGCAGAGCAATTTCTCAGCGATCAATGGGCAGTCTCTGCTCTCTGGTAGCAGAGCGATCCCCCAGCGATCAATGGGCAGTCTCCCCTCTCTGATAGCAGAGTGATCCTTCAGCGATCAATGGGCAGTCTCTCCTCTCTGGTAGCAGAGCGATCCCCCAGCGATCAATGGGCAGTCTCTCCTCTCTGGTAGCAGAGTGATCCCCCAGCGATCAATGGGCAGTCTCTCCTCTCTGGTAGCACAGCGATCCCCCAGCGATCAATGGGCAGTCTCTCCTCTCTGGTAGCAGAGCGATCCCCCAGCGATCAATGGGCAGTCTCTCCTCTCTGATAGCAGAGTGATCCCCCAGCGATCAATGGGCAGTCTCTCCTCTCTGGTAGCAGAGCGATCCCCCAGCGATCAATGGGCAGTCTCTCCTGTCTGGTAGCAGAGCGATCCCCCAGCGATCAATGGGCAGTCTCTCCTCTCTGGTAGCAGAGTGATCCCCCAGTGATCAATGGGCAGTCTCCCCTCTCTGGTAGTAGAGCGATCCCCCAGCGATCAATGGGCAGTCTCTCCTGTCTGGTAGCAGAGCGATCCCCCAGCGATCAATGGGCAGTCTCTCCTCTCTGGTAGCAGAGTGATCCCCCAGCGATCAATGGGCAGTCTCTCCTCTCTGATAACAGAGTGATCCCCCAGTGATCAATGGGCAGTCTCTCCTCTCTGGTAGCAGAGCGATCCCCCAGCGATCAATGGGCAGTCTCTCCTCTCTGGTAGCAGAGCAATTTCTCAGCGATCAATCGGCCAGACTCCAGTATTGGGTTTTGATTCTGCCCCGCGATCTCTTGTAGCTTTCCAGTCTAACCATGTTTTCCCTGAGGCATCAAATCTATTCTGAAGGAGCCAGCCGGTGGGGCGGGACATGGTGGTGTGGGCGGACTGTAGAAGTTCTGTGGCCAAGTTTCGTGACTTGCACTGAAACCTGATGTCACCCGAGGACTGAAGATTGAAGCACCGGCTGGTGAGCTGGAGGGGCATCGACCTCTTGTTATAAATGACTTGTTGTAAGGTGACTCTAAAGCTCCAGCATTCTCTGTTGGGCTGGTGCGGTCTTGCTGACTTTGAAAGTCTTTACTGCTTTCAGATACCCTCTGAACAGATGAGGGTGGTTGGAGGGGGGTGGTGTCCTGGGGATGGGTGTAACTACATTCATCAATGGGTGGGGTGTGGGTGGTGCATTGTGTGGAATATCACTTGGATCTCTGGTACTGGTTGGAAACCGCTGACCAGTCTGGGCTGCCATATCTGATAATGTTGAGCTAATTTTGCGTTTGTGTTTTATTCAGCTTGGAATAGAAATGTCTGGAGCAGCAAGGTAGTGCTCTTTACAGATGCTTTCAGCAGGCTGCCTCTTTGTGGGTGCTGAGGTCTGCAGATGAGCCCAGGCCATGGAAAGGTGCACTGAATAAACATCGCCAACATTACAAACATCCAAAATCAGATATATTGTCACCGACATATGTCCCGAAGTTATTTAACACCAAGGGCTCTTGGTGCTCTTATCAAGATAAGAGCTCATGATATTACAGGAAAGAAAGATACCTGCATGGATAGAAGATTAGCTGACAGGCAGGAGGCAAAGAGTGGGAACAAAGGGAACCTTTTCTGGTTGGCTGCCGGTGACTAGTGGTCTTTCAGAGGGGTCGGTGTTCGGACTGCTTCTTTTCACATGATACAGTATGTCAATGATTTGGATGATGGAATTGAGGGTTTTGTGGCCAAATTTATGGAGGATACAAAGATAGTTGGAGGGGGCAGGTAGTGTTGAGGAAGCAGGGAATCTGGAGAAGGATTGGACAGATTGGGAGGCAGGGCAAAGGAGTGGCTGATAGAATACAATGTAGGGAGGTGTATGGTCATGCACTTTGGTAGAATGAATAAAGGCATGGACTATTTTCTAAACAGGGAGCACACTTGCAGGTTGAGTTGGTGGTGAGGAAGGCAAATGCAATGTTAGCATTCATTTTGAGAGGACTAGAGTATAAAAGAAAGCATGTAATGCTGAGCAACACACACAAAATACTGGAGGAGCTCAGCTGGTCAGGCAGCGACTATGGACAAGAGTTAAGATGTCGACATTCCAGGCCAAGACCCTTAATCATGTCCTGATGAAGGATTTTGACTGTTCAATCTTTTCCAGAGATGCTGCCCGGCCTGCTGAGCTCCTCCAGCGTTTTGTGCACGTTGCTTCAATTTCCAGCGTCTGCAGAATTTCTCATGTTTGCAATCTTGAGGCTTTATTAGGCATTGGTCAGATCACACTTAGAGTACTGTGAGCAGCTTTGGACCCCTAACCTGAGAAAGGATGTGCTGGCATTGGAGAGGGTCCAGAAGAGGTTCCCAAGAAGCATCCTGGATCCGGGAATGATAGGGTTAACATATGGGGAGCGTTTGATGGCTCCGGCCTATACTCACTGGAGTTTAGAAGGATGATGGGGGATCTCTTTGAAACCTATTCGATATTGAAAGGTCTAGACAGAGTGGACATTGAGAGGATGTTTCCTATAATGAGGGTGTCTAGGATCAGAGGGCACAGCCTCAGAATAGAAGGATGTCCCTTTAGAACAGAGATGATGAGAAATTTCTTTAGCCGGAGGATGGTGAATCTGTGGAACACATTGCCAAAGATGGATGTGGAGGCCAAGTCACTGGATGTACTTAAAGCCGAGGTTGATCGGTTCTTGATTAGTTGGGACGTCAAAGGTTATGAGGAGAAGGCAGGAGAATGGGGTTGAGAGGGATAATAAATCAGCCATGGTAGAATGCTGGAGCAGACACGATGGGCTGAGTGGCCCAATTCAGCTCAAAATTTTTTTTTAAATGAACAAACAAAGAAATAAATAAGTATTGCAAAAGGTGATAGCAATGCAGTGTTTGTGGGTTCATAGACTGTTCAGAAACTTGGCAGTGGAGCAAAAAAAAGTGTTCCTAAAATTCTGCGTGTGGGTCTTCAGGCTTCTTCCTACTCCTCGACTCCCCAGCCCTGGGAAAAGGATTGTGTGCATTGACCCTATCCATGCCCACTCAGGAGTTTATACACCTCTATAAGGCCACCTTTAATCTCCAGTCCTCCAAGGAGTAAAGTTACACCTTGTTTTTCTTACAAAGAAATTGCACAGAGCCCTGAGCCCACTTCACACAATGCCTGCCCCCATGCACTTACACATAAAACCCTGAAATTCCTCTGGGGATAGAGAAGAAAGGTGTTTGTGTCCCCAGCGACTGTGCGACTGTGCTATATCATATTAGTCCCCTGAGGGACAGGTTCAGGAGTTTTTCAAGAACAGAGAAAAAACGAGCAGTTTCGATCCCTGCTCTCCAACCAAACAGGTATGGCCTGGGAGGAACCAGTCCTGTGCTCACCTGAGTCAGACTGTGTCTCCTTAGCCACCAAAACTTCAGGGCACTGGGAGGGCATGCTGACTTCTGCTAACTCTGCCTACGGCGATTAAAGGTTAACCTGCTGCAGGCAGCCTCTGTGCGATGCAGGGCTGAAAACAACACAACAGCAGTATCAGCAAATGTGGTTATCTCATTTCTTGGAATGGTTTGTGTGATTAAATATTAGGAGGTTGTTTAGCTGGATGGATCAGCATGACAGTGTGATGAAACCACAGTGGAAATTACAGCAATTGCACTCATTGTATGTAGACCTTTGGCCACTAAAGTGTTCCTGGTTCCTGGGGGCACGTCAAAGCCAGCAACTGCAGGTCAGACTCATACAGCAACATCTACGAAAGAGGTGTCCAGATGTGGCATTCATAGTGTTTGAGGATATAAGAATTCCTGGCAACCTGTGGAAAGCTAATGGCATGTTGGCCTTCATAACAAGGGGAGTTGAGTATAGGAGCAAAGAGGTCCTTCTGCATCTGTACAGGGCCCTGGTGAAACCCCACCTGGAGTATTGTATTCAGTTTTGGTCTCCAAATTTGAGGAAGGACATTCTTGCTATTGAGGGAGTGCAGCGTAGTTTCACGAGGTTAATTCCTGGGATGGCGGGACTGTCGTATGTTAAAAGATTGGAGTGACTGGGCTTGTATACACTGGAATTTAGAAGGATGAGAGGAGATCTGATTGAAACATATAAGATTATTAAGGGATTGGACACGCCAGAGGCAGGAAAAATGTTCCCGATGTTGGGGGAGTCCAGAACCAGAGGCCACAGTTTAAGAATAAGAGGTAGACCATTTAGAACAGAGTTGAGGAAAAACTTTTTCACTCAGAGAGTTGTGGATCTATGGAATGCTCTGCCTCAGAAGGCAGTGGAGGCCAATTCTCTGGAAGCTTTCAAGAAAAAGTTAGATAGAGCTCTTAAAGATAGCAGAGTCAAGGGATATGGGGAGAAGGCAAGAACGGGGTACTGATTGTGGATGATCAGCCATGATCACAGTGAATGGCGGTGCTGGCTCGAAGGGCTGAATGGCCTACTCCTGAACCTATTGTCTATTGGCCTGGTCATTGGGTGTATTTAAGGCAGATATTGACAGATTCTTGATTAGTCAGGGCATGAAGAGATATGGGAAAAAGGCAGGATATTGGGATTGAGTGGGAAATGGATCAGCCATGATGAAATGGTGGAGCTGACTCGATGGGCTAAATGGCCTGATTCTGCTCCAATATCTTATGGTCTAATTAGGAGCAGGAGCAGAGCCTTCTCCCTTTGAATCTTCTCCATTGTCTGCCAGGGTTGTTGGTAATCTTCCATCTCATCATCACTCTCCAAGACTGTCCCCATATCGTTCGATGTTATTAGATGTCCAGGAATCTATCAAACTCGACTTTGAATGAACCCCACACAACTGCACAACAGTACATGATAGAGAATCAGAAATATTCACCACTCTCTGGGGGGAAAACAGTCTCATTTCAATTCTAAACAATTAACCCCTTATAGAACAAAGAGGTTGTTTTCCAGTTGTTAAGACATGACTCTGGATTGAACATTGGATGTCGAGCAGTACTGGATAGGAACAGGGGTGTTGGCCCACAGTGTTGTGCTGATCTAATTAAAGTACTAATCTAAATTAATCCCTTCTGCCCTACACGATGCCCTTATCTTTCCATTTTCCGCACATTCCCGTGCATACCTAAGAGCCTGTATCATATTTCAAGTTCAAGTTTATTGTCATCTGACTACAGAAAACTGTACAACCAAACAAAACAACATTCCTCCGGACTGCAGAGCACCCACAAAACATTTAACACATACACCAAAATACTTCCATAAATAAGTTAATAAAATACAATTCAAAATGCATACAGCACAGGTAAACAGTAGACAGTAGAGCATACAGTAAACAGCACACTGACCTAGCGACAAGACCTTGGTAGTGGTGGGATATTCATTAGTCTCACAGCCTGTGAGAAGGAGCTGTTACCCAGTCTGTCAGTCCCAGTCCTGATGCTTCCTGATGGTGGTGGGTCAAAGAGATTGTGAGATGGTTGGTAGGATCCCCAGCAATGCTTTGGGCCCCTCCTGGTAAAAGACTCAAACAGAGACCTCAATGATCCTCTCGGCGGTTTTCACTCTTCTCTGGAAGGTCTTGCAGCCAGTGCCACATAATGATGCAGACAGACTGATCACTCAATGGTACAATGTTGTTAGAATGGGGGTGAGGAGCCTTGCTTGTCTCAGGAAGGGTAGATGCTGCTGTGCCTGATTGACTGGTGAGGAGGTGTTGTGGGTCCATGTTAGCTGGTTTGACAGGTGCACGCCCAGGAACTTAGTGCTCTTCATTATTTGCCTCCACCCACCACCCAGGTAGTACATTCAAAACTCAAAATTCAAAATTCAAAGTAAATTTATTATCGAAGAACATGCATGTCACCATATACAACCCTGAGATTCATTTTCCTGCGGGCATACCCAGCAAATCCAAGTAAAAGAATAGAATGAATAGAAGACTACACCCAAGAGGATGGATGAACAACCAACGTGAAAAAGGCCACAAACTGCACAAATACAAAGGCAAAATATGTAAATAAATAAGCAATAAATATTGAGAACCTGAGTTGAAGAGTCCTTGGAAGTGAGCCCATAATTTGTGGGAACTATTCAGTGATGGGACAAGTGAAGTTATTGCCTCTGATTAAAGATCCTCATAGTCGAGGGTCATAACTGCTCCTGAAATTGGTGATGCGTGTCCTGAGGCTCCTTCCTGATGGCAGCAGCAAGGAGGGGCATGGCCTGGGTGATGGAATCTGCTTTCCTGCAACAGCACTCTGTGTAGGTGTGCTCAGTGATGGGGAGGGCTTTACCTGTGATGGGCTAGGCCCTATTCACTACCATTGGTAAGATTTTCCATTCAAGGGCATTGGTATTTAGATACCAGGCTGTGATGTAACCATTCAATATAGTCACAATCACACATCTATAGAAATTGGCCAAAATTTTAGATGTCATGCCGAATCTTTGCGAATTTCTAAGGAAGTAGAAGCGCTGTTGTGCTTTCTTCATAATGGCACTAACATGCTGGACCCAGGACAGATCCTCTGAAATTATAACACTGAGGGGTTTAAGCTGCTGACCCTCTCCACCTCTGATCTACTGATGAGGACTGGCTCACGTACCTCCAGTTTTCTCATCTTGGAGTCAATAATCAGCTCGTTAGTCTGGCTGACATTGACTGAGAAGTTGGCACAACTCAGCCAGATTTTCAAGCTTCCTTTTATATGCTGATTTGTCACCATCTTTGACTTGGCCTAGGATATTTGTGCTGTTAGCAAACTCAAATATGGCATTAGAGCTGTGCTTAGTCTTAAAACCAACAGTATAGAGTGAGTAGAGCAGGGGGCAAAGCACACAGCCTCGTGTTGCACCTGTGCTGATGGAGATTGTGGAGGAGATACTTTTGCCAGTATGAACTGACTGGGGTCTGCAAGTGAAGACATTGAGGATCCAATTGTAGAAGGAGGTATTGAGGTCAAGGTGTTGAAGCTTATTGATTAGTTTTGAGGGAGTATAGTATTGAATGCCGAGTTACAGTCAATGAAGAGCATCCTGATGTAAGTATCTTCACTGTCCAGATGTTCCAGGGTTGAGCGCAGAGCCAATGAGGTGGTATCTACTGTGGGTCTGTTGCTCTGGTAGGCAAATCGGAGCGGATTCAAGTTGCTTCTCAGGCAGGAGTTGATGTGTTTTATCACCAGCCTCTCAAATCGCTCCATCACTGTGGATGATCGATTACTCTCTGTATAAAGAAACATGTTCTGCACATCTGCTTTGAACTTACCCATTTCCCCTTAAATGGATGGCCTCTGGTGTTAGACATTCCAACCCTGCGAAAAAGATACAGGCTGTTGACTCTTTCAATGTCTCTCATAATCTTATAAATCATGATCGGGTACCTCTCTCAGCCTCTTCTGCTCCAGAAAAAACATCCCAAGTTTGTCCAACCTTTCTTATGCCCTCTAATCCGGGCTCCAATCTCTCTAAAGCTTCTGAATTCTTCCTGCAAGGGGACGAGCAGAATGAAATGCAATACTCCAGTTCTGGTCCAGCCAGAGTTATGTAAGCTGCAGCATCAATACCCAACAGGTGATCGCAGTTCCTGGACAAGTAAAAGCAAGCTCCCTTCTTTGCCACCCTCCCTACCCACGTAGCCATGTAACCCGTGTACTTTGTGATTTCGTTCAGATCACGTTGCAAGCTATGATAGCTTCCTCGTTTACTGACCTTCCTCTTGGAAAGAGTGAATTTCTCATACCAATGGAGACTGCAATGGGGTGAGGGAGGATTTGGCTAATGTAGACTGGGAACCCAGGTTGTATGTGGGGAGAGCCAGCCTTAGATAACTAAGGAAATAAAGGAAGGCATCAAACCAAAAGCTCGTGCATACAAAGTCGCCAAAGAGTAGTGGGAAACTGGACAATTGGGACAACTTCAAAAAGCAATGAAGTACCATTAAGCGAGCAATAAAAAAAGGGAAGCTGGATTCTGAAAATAAACTATCACAAAATATAAAAACAGATAGTAAAAGTTTTTATAGTTATATTAAGTGGAGAAGGGTGGATAAAGTGAATGTAGGTCCCTTGGAGGATGAGAAGGGGGAATTGATATTGAGTAATGATGAAACGGCTGAGGTTTTGAATGACTATTTTGTGTCGGTCTTCACGGTGGAGGATGCAGCTAACATGCCAAAGAGAAATAGGGATGCGATGGGAGGTGAGGACCTCGATGCAATAGCTATCACTAAAGGGGTAGTGCTGAGAAAACTTGTGGGCCTGAAGATAGATAAGTCCCCTGGTCCTAAAGGAATGCATCCCAGGGTACTGAAAGGAATGGCAGAAGTTGTAGTAGAGGATTTGGTGATGATTTACCAAAATTCTCTGGACTCTGGGCAGGTCCCGGCGAATTGGAAGACAGTGAATGTCATGCCACTGTCAAAAAATGATATAGGCTAAAGGCGGGTAACTATAGGCCAGTTAGTTTAACAGCTGTAGTTGGGAAAATGCTTGAAGTTATCATTAAAGAAGAAATAGCGAGGGATCTGGGAAAGAAATGGATCCACCAGGCAGACACAGCATGGATTCAGCAACAGCAGGTCCTGTTTGACAAACTTACTGGAATTCTTCGAGGATATAACGAGCACGGTGGATAGAGGGGAACAGATTGACATTATTTACTTGGATTTCCAGAAGGCGTTCGATAAGGTGCCACATAAAAGACTTATCCATAAAATAAGGATGTATAGAATTGTGGGTGATATATTAGCATGGATAGAGGATTTGTTAACTAATAGAAAGCAGAGATTTTGAATACATGGGTGTTACTCTGGTTGGCAGTCAGTGGTGAGCGGTGTGCTGGAGCGATTGAATTTAAGAGCAGGGAGGTTATGCTGCGACTGTACAGGGTACTGGTGAGGCCACACCTGGAGTACCGTGTGCAGTTCTGGTCTCCTTACTTGAGGAAGAATATACTGGTTTTGACAAAATCTATCCCATCCAGCCTTTTACAAAATTGGAGTCCCAGTGAATATGTGGAAAGTTAAAATCACCTACCATCACAACAATGTTTTTCTTGCAACTGTCTGCTATTTCTCAATAGGTTTGCTCCTCTATATCCCACTGACTATTGGGTGGTCTATAATAACCATTAACATGGTTATTCCTCTCTTATTCTTCAGATTCACCCATATAGCCTCAGTAGATGAACACTGTCGTGGCATTTCTCTCACTGGTAATGTCACGCCTCACTCTTTAATCCCTCCTGCTCTATCATGTCTGAAACAACCTGTTAACTTTGCCTTTTATTCTGACAGAACATACAGACTCGGTACTTTCAAAATTTCATTTTTACAGTCCTCCAACTTAACAAGCATCCCTCTGCCAGAAAATATTGAACTGCCAGTCCTGCCTCACTAATGGCTAGAATATCATGATTTCGGGTGCTGACCTGTCCTCTCTGCTCATCCACCTGACCTACAATACTACTTGCATTGAAAAAGATGCAACACAGGATAGCTTTTAAATCACCTTTTGATTCCTCTCTTTGTACGTAAGCTTAGAAACATCTTTCCCCACACCGCTCCACTCCGCCCTAGGACTCTCTAGTTTAACTCTGCCCTCCCCCCTCCCCCCAGGAGCACTAGCAAACTTTCCTGCAAGACTATTCATCCCCTCCAGTTCAGGTGAAAACCGACCCCTCTGTACAGGTCCCACCTTCCTTGGAAGGGAACCCAATGATCCAAAAATCTGAAGAGCTCACTCTTGCACCATCTCCTCAGCCATGTGTTAAACTGTATGATCTTCCTACTTCTGGCTTCACTAGCACGTGGCATGGGTGGCAACACTGAGATCACAACCCTGGATGTCCTGTCCTTTAACTTAGCACCTAACTCCCTGAACTCTCTTTGCATTATCTCATCACCCTTCCTGCTTATGCCATTGGTACCAACGTGGACCATGACCTCTGATAGCTTAAGAAAGCTGTGAACTTGATCTGAGATGTCTCTGATCCTGGCACCTGGGAGGCAACATACCATCTGGGCATCATGCTCTTATCAACAGAACCTCCTGCCTGTTCCCTTAACCATTGAATCCCCTGTCGCCATAGCATGCCTCTTCTTCCCCTTCCCTTCTGAGCCGCAGAGCCAGACTCAGTGTCAGAGACCTGGTCACTGTAGCTTTCCTCTATTAGCTCATCTCCCCCAACAGCACCGAAGGTGGACTTGGTTTTGAGGGGAACAGTCACAGGGATACTCTGAATTGGTTGCATCCCATTTCCCTCTCCTGACAGTCACCCAGTTACCTGTGTCCTGCACCTTCCTCTGTCAATTGCCAATCAACCCCTCAGCATCCCATCCCGATGTCCAGCACCAGCTCCCTACCATGGCCCATAAGAAGCTGCAGCTAAATCCAATTCTTTTAGGTGTAGTAGTCAGGGACACTGAAGGTATCGTGGCCTTCCCACATTTTGTAAAACAAGCATTCAGAGACAATGTCTGTTCAGTACCGTTGTAAAACCTTTGGCAAAAATCAACATGGCAAGCCTGCAAAAGTTGGTGAGCTGTGTTGACCCTGAGTTGAATGTGGTTCAGTTCTGAAAGGTCACCCTTAGACGTGACCTGCTGAACATCGTCTTTGAGGGGTTGACCATTGTCTGAGCGGAGCTGGCTCGTCTGCAGGGTAAACCAAGAGCGTGATGCCAACCAATTCTGGCAGGTCTTGCTTGATTTCCCCTTGGTACATCGGAGGCTACTGTTACTTTGAAAAGCCATAAGGTGAAAAACAGAGTGAACCCAATACGTGTCCTTTCTCTTCTGCTCTTTGTTTCCTCGATACTTAGTGAGATGGATGGGAAACTCTTCAACCTGCCATGACTCACAACAAAGACCAACGTCAGGATGATGCATTACAGGGAGCTTTCACTTGCTAACAGTGCAATCCCTATCACCCCTCGGGCAGGCCTATGACAGAACCCTTGAAAGCTTGTTGGGCACTTGTTTTTGCCATTGGCGTTAAAGGGAAGGGAGTTTCACACAAATTGCTAATGGGAACCCTTAAGAGGTTGTTCAGAGGAATGCTCTGACTGTTCTGAAAAGACCACTGATCTCCCACTGCTGGAGTGCTCAACGTGAGTATTGGAAAGACTTCTGCCAACTTCAGAGGAGTGGTGCTGTAAGGCTGAGCCTTGTGGTGTCCCAGTCTCTCCAGCACTGCCTGCAGAATCCAGGATTTCCTGCCAAGCACAAAGGGCAAAGAGATGGAAATTCCACTGGGACCCAGGCTTTTCCTATCTGGAGATGCAGTTTGGTAGGTTGGTTCACCACTGTAAATTCTCCCTAGTTATGGGTGACGGATAGACTCTGGGGAGTTGGTGGGATCTTCAAGAGGTGGTGTCTCAAGATGTCACTTAGGGCCCTCATTGTTGGAGACATGCCCTACCATTGAGGAGGAGGTACAGGAGCCCATAGCAGCTATTCAAAAGCAGCTTCTTCCCTCTGTAATCAGATTTCTGAACGTTCCTGGAACCCATAAAAAGTACCTCAGTGTTCATTATTTTATGCTATGTGTTTATTTTTAAATCTGTGGTTCTTTTCTGTCTTTGCACTTTACTGCTGCTGCAAAGCAATATATTCCATGTCATATAAGACGGTGATAATAAACTTGATTCTGATTCTGAGTGTGAGAGAATCAAATGGGATTGGAGAAGGTTTGGTGTAGGGGGCACACACTCAGTTGGACGAAGGTCCTGATGCTGTGCTGGAACTCTGTGCAACTATTTGTGATGCAGTTTCTTTCTCCACACACGCTGCCTAACCTACCGACACTATCACCACCGTTTCCATTCATTTCTCACTTGCTGTGCTGTCCCTCTGTGGCAGGAGACACCGATCTTCCCGGCAGCTTAGACAGAAGCGAGGCACTGGATGTGAAAGCTGAAGTTGCAGAGGAAATGAAGATAGGAGCTAGAGAGCAAAGGGGAGAATAATGCACAGGAAGCTGCGGTCACTCCCTGTTCCCGCCCTCGTCTGTGGGCACTTGGCCCAGATGGTTCACAAGCTGCATGTGGGATCATCCATTACAGGGACCGCACTTCTCCACTCTGACACAAGAACAGATGGTGATGAAACATTATTTTTCTCTCTCTCGACTTGCCCAACTTGCTGAGTGTTTCCAGCATTTGCTGCTTTTATTTCAGATTTGCAGTTTCTGCAGATGTTTTGCTTCTGTTTGACCCTTATCCTTGCCTGGTCCATTTTAATGTTCATTTGTCGTGGAATCGCTGATGCTGGGGATGACTGGAAAGGAAGACTTGCTCTAATGGAGGTCCTTCGGAGTCTCGTGAAGATGCCTGTAAGCGTTGCTGCCAGAAGACTGCTGCTGGAGACCTTATCTTCTCGTGAGGGACAAGAGAAAATCTGCAGATGCTGGAAATCCAAGCAACCCACACAAAGTGCTGGAAGAACTCAACAGGTCAGGGAGCATCTATGAAAAAGAGTGCAGTCGAAGTTTGGGGCTGAGACCCTTCAGCAGTCCTGCTTAGAGTAGTGCAGCCAGCTCTGAACACGAAAGACTCCTCTAACTAAGGACAGGCTCCGATTTGTTTTCAGACCTGCTGACAAGTGTGATGCTGTTGTGGTTTCCTGAACTGAAAGCTACCTCGGATAAGACCACAAGACTTGAGATATATGAGCAGAACTAGGGTTTCTGGCCCATCAAATCTGCTTTGCAATTCATTCATGTCTGATTAGTTTTCAACCCTGTTCTCCCGCCTGCTCCCCACAACTCTTAACCACCCCATTCCCAATCAAGAACCTACCAATCTCTGTCTTAAATGACTTGACATCCAAGCCTTCTGGGACATCAGATTTTACAGATTCGTTACCCTTTGGCTGAAGAAGTTCCTTTCATTTCAGGTTAAAAGGGCATTACATTATCCTAAGACTTTCTTCTCAGATCATAGAATCTCATACTAATGGAAGCATCATCTCTATGTCCACTCTATCTAGGCAATTTAGTATCATAGACACGATATGTCAGCTCTCTGACACCTTCTCTTACACCCCTCCACACCATGACCATGACTGAGCATGAGGACATTGTCTCCTGGACACCCCCTGACTTCACTTCCTTGGGAGATCTTCCCTCCTTTAACTCTTACATGAAAACCCACAGTGCTCACTGCTCCTCCATATCCTGGCAGCCTCACTGCCCATTCCCTGCTCCTGACTCGATCAACTGAGGGCTCTCTGCTTTGTATTCAAAGCAAGGCTCAACTGTTTCCCTTCCAAGACCCAGATAGAGGTCATCCTCACATTGAACAAATTCTTCACGTTTCCAGGTCAGAGCTGTAGATACCAATACTCAACGATGGCCCAATCCACACTTGTCTTTTTATGGAGTGCATGGAACAGTCTTGGTTTTATTTCTGCTCGGTCCTGGTCCCACAACATTTTCCAGGCATTATGACAATGATATCGACACACTGATATGGGAGTCACGAGCTGCATTGTTTATCTGCCAAATTCCACCCTAGTCTCATTTTCACATGGTCTGTTTCCCGAAACTTCCCTCTCCCTTGGTCATCCTGCTGTACCACAGATGATGTTAAGCTGGGAAGAGTTCAGAAAAGATTTCCAAGGATGGATTGGATTATAGGGAGAGGTTGGCCAAGCTGGAACTTTATTCACTGATGAAGGGGTGACCTTTCACATGAGTATAGAATCACGAGGAACATAGGTAAGGTGAATGCACAGCCTTTTTCACAGGTTGGGAAAGTAAGAACCAGAGGACATAGGCTTAAGGAAAAAGGGGAGAGATACCACATGAACATAAAGGGCAACCTTTTCACCCACAGGATGGTCTGTCTGTAGAATGAGCTGCCCGAGGAAGTGCTTTGACATCAGGTACAATAACAACATTCAAAAGACACTTGGACAGGTACGTGGATGGAAAAGGTTTAGAGGGAAATGGGCCAAACGTGGGCAAGTGGGGCGAGCTTGGTTGGGTACCTTGGTTGGTTTGGGCTGAAGAGACAGTTTCCATGCTGTATGTGACTTCTTTCTCAGATTCTCTGCCTTTGTTAGTGTTCAATGTCCCTTATAAGTACACAGACTATCAAAGCTATCATTATTATACTTCTTCCCACCCCACTGTCTGTGATATCATTCCATTCTCCTTGTTCCTCCATCTCGATTGTATCTGATCTGGTGACTAGACTTTCCTCACAGGTGCCTCTGGAATGTCTTCTTTTTCCTTAACTGTGACTCCTCTACCATAATTGACAGAGCCCTCTTCTGTGTCTCTTCCGTTTCCCCCACCTCTGCTCTCATTCCTGGTCAGAGCAAGGGTAAAGTTCTCATAGTTTTCGCCTGGAGTTGCACTGGCATTCACATTGAATTTCCATTACCTTCAAGGAAATTCCATCATCACCCACACCTTCTCTTTCCCTCCTCTTTCAGAATTTTAAGGACACCTCTGTTTGCACCTTTAGCTCTGATCTTCCATTTCCACCAATCACTTCCTTTCTCATGGCACTTTGCGCCTCTTCGCTTTCCAGCATCCAAGGTCCCACGTCGCCATTCCAGGTGAATCAGCAATCGATTTGCACTTCTTTCAGTCCAGTGTACTGTATTCAGTGATCACATTGTCGCCTCTTCGAGACTAAAGAAACCAAACTCAGCTTGGATGAAAATGAAAGCAGCGAGAAAAACTGAAGATCCATTCTTCTGGTGCATGGGGAGCTACACTGCCTAGCTGTGACATAACTGCACTATCTTCATTCAACAGGTCACACTAACACAGTCGGTGCACGTTCACACTGTTATATAAAGGCACAAAGACAGACCAGTGGCATAGCAGGTAGAGCCATCGCCTGATAGCTCCTGGGAGCCAAGCTCAACCCTGGCCTTCCGTGTGAGTGCACACTTCCTCCCTGTGATCATGTGTTTACGTCAGGTGCTCCACATCCCAAAGGTGTGCAGGTTTGTGGGTTAATTGGCCGCTGTTAAGTTACATCTAGTATGTAGGCAAAGGGGTAGAACCTGGGAAGGTGGGCCAAATAGCCCTTTTTCTATGACTCTGAGATTCAGAGAAGCAATTCATTGTGTTTCAGTGGTGTAAGTTTCAATGGAGACATGAAGTCTCAGGGTCCCTAGTGTCTGCTTGCTCCCTCTGTTCACTTCCTCTGTGAGCTTCAGGGCTCACTGTTAAAGCTGGGAACAGTGGGCAGAATGCCAGTGTATGGTGAGGCATTTCCTTCTGTCTGTCCTTCTCGTAGTAATTGCACAGGTCCAAATCAAAATGGTTGGAAATCAAAGGCTCAGTGTGGTACGACAACTGGGAGATGTTGGGTGGGTGTGGGCACTTCACCACGCCTGAAGTTTTCCTAGGAGTTGACAGTTATGTTGCTCAACACTGTCAACCATCTCAAGCACCAAGTTAATTAAATTTGTGCTGTATGAGAAGTAATGCAGTCATACAGGGATTGAGAGATTCAGCATGAAAACAGGCCTTTCGGTTGAACGAATCTGCTGACCATCAAACACCCACTTACATAAATCCTACACTAATTCCTTTTTATTGGCCCCACATTCCTAACAACTGCCCTCAGATTCTATCACTCACCTGCACACTAGGGGCAAATACTAGGGGCAAGTACTAACCCACGGGTCACTGGGATGTGGGAGGAACGAGGAAGGCCACTTGGTCACAATGAAAACGTGCAGCACCCCACAAACAGCACCAGAGGTCAGGATGGACTCTGGGTCTCTGAAGCTGACAACAGCTCTCCAAGCTGTGCTACTGGCAACAATTAGATGTTGGGACCTGGCGTCAGAGGAAGGTGGAGAGACTCAGTCGTAGACTTCTTGTCCAGCTTCACCCTCAGAAGCAGAGGATCATAAATGCATGATCTGGGGACTACACGGATCGACTTTAATATAGAAATTGAAAGCAAGACCTGAGGAAACCAAGATTAGGTCTTACTTCCCTGTTAGGCTGTGGGATTCTACACGAATGACTTTTTACCGATCACTGGCTGCGATGGAGCAGGAATGAGTGAAGTCACACGCACACATTTGACTTGTCACATGGTGTTGATCAAATTTGGAGAGGACAGTGCTGAACCATGCAAATGTGAATTTCCCTAGAAGTGTGAACGTGTGCCAGGCTTGAGGATCTCCTCCTCAGGAGAACAGGCTTTGAAGGCTGCACGTGGAGCTCTGGTCGCCCAGTTACAGTAAGGATGCGAAGGCTTTGGATAAGGCTGAGAAGTGGTTTACCAGGAGAGCGGGTGGATAAGAGGATGTGAGCTATGAGGAGAGATCAGACAAAACTTGGTTTGTTTTCTCTGGGTTGATGGAGGCTCAGGGGAGACCTGACAGTTTATAAAATTATGAGAGGTATTCAGAGCCAATTAGACCTTAAGACCCTAAGACCATAAGACATAGAAGCAGAATTAGGGCATCTGGCTCATCGAGTCTTCTCCGCCATTCAATCATGGCTGATCCTTTTTTTCCCTCATCCTCAGCCCCAGTTCTCGGTTTTTGTCCCCATAAACTTTGATGCCATTTCTAATCAAGAATCTGTCAATCTCTGCCTTAAATTAGGCTAGATGTTCAGAATCATTTTCCCAGGGTGGGAATGTCAAATATATTTCATAGATCTAAAGTGAGAAGGGGAAAGTTTAAAGAGGGTATGCAGGGTAAATTTTTGCCACAGAGAGTATTGGGTGCCTGGAAGCGCTGCCGGGTGGGGGGGCAAATGGAAGCAGATATGACAGTGGCATTTAAGAGGTGCGTTGTTTTTGTAGAGAATGTGGGGATATGGAATAGGTTCCTACAGAATTTGGCACCACGTTCAGCACAGACATCACTGGCCAAAGCACCTATTGCTGTGCCTCATTGTTCTGTGTTTTATTGGCGATCAGAGTCATAAAGACTTACAGCACCGAGGCAGGCATTTCAATCCATCAAGTTTCTGCTGACCATTATACTTAGTTCCACTTACTCACATTTGGTTTATGCCTTGGCGATCAGGTTCTTGTCCAGATACGTAAGTCTTATGAGCATTTCTGTCTCCAGCACCTTCTCAGACAGTGTCCCAACAGTGGGAAACCCTCAGATGCCTTCTAAACTTCTTAGCTCTCACTGTGTACCTATGTCCTCTTATTTTAAATACCCCTACCATTATCTGCCCCCAAGTGTGTGTGTGTGTGTGTGTGTGTGTGTGTGTGTGTGTGTGTGTGCGACACCAGAGACACCACTTTACTCCAGTGTCCGAAACCTCTATTTTGTTGAAGTACTTGCAAGCCCCAGCCCTGTTTAATAGGTGTCCTCTTTAACTTTTGGCCTTAGTTTCCATTGGTCTCACGCGGCTGCGAAAAGAGAATTGACATCTGGCAATTGGTGAATTCAGGAAGGTAGTTAATGAAGAGGGAAGTTTGGCAGAACACTCAGTATGAGACCTGTCTAGTTATAGGAGGGTGGGTATGTTGCACACGGATGTCGTTGGGTAGTTTGGAGATTGTTGGGCGTATCTGTTCATCACTACTTTACACTAGTGGTTGGGACCCTTCCTTACAGACCTTGATATGATATCACCTTTATCTCCCTGTATCCCACAAGGATAGGTGGACACCAGCTCTTCTGATCCAGGCCCGCTCAGCTCAGACCAGCTATGAAGTTCAGAGAGATCTCCCAGTGCGTACAGTAACGTTTAGCAGAGAGTGTGCACTGAGTTCACTCAGTCTTGGGAGAAATGTTATCCTAGGGGGATTGGGCCAATGAGTATATTATGTACTTTTGGGAGATGATTGGAAAGGCCAACACCAATTAACCTCTTGGACAAGAAAGATAAAGGAGATCTAGACTGATAATGGGAAGGGTGGAGAGGTGGAGATACGTCTTACCAAAGGAGGTGTAAGGTACTCCTTCCCTTTGCTAGCCTGCAGGTCACTCTTGGGCAAGGCATGGCACTCACTCAGTGAAACTTGAGAGCAGGTGGTGGATGGTCTTTCGGTATCCGGTAGGTTTGAATGAGATTCCCCTACCCCCATCCTTCTGAACTCCATCGAGTACAGGCCCAGGGACCTCAAATCTCCTCATCGATTGAGCCTTTCATTCCTAAGAGCATCCACTTCGCTCACTCCACCATTGCTGGCCGCACCCTCAGCTGAACAGGCCCCAAGGTCCCATCTGCTCTCTTTATCTGAGGTGGATCGTTCCTACCAAGATGACTCAGTGTTTGATCTGGTAAATGTGCCGTGAGTGGGTTTTGTTATCCATTAACCTCCTGAGCACAACAGTCCTTCTCAGGGTTACTTCTACCCTGCTGCTCCTCAGGTTGGAGTCGGGTCGCTTCCTCTTCCTGTTGCTGGGAGTGTGCTTCTCCCTTGTGGGTCACAGCAGTGGAAAGGAGAGCGGTGGAATAAGAGCACTTGAACTTGAATGTTTGGGCTTGCTCTGCTTGGCTTAAGCTGCAGGCACACGCGTTAGCGTGTGGGGCCATCTGCTACGGAGGAGTAATTATTAGATTAGGAATGCACTTCTGAACTGAGCTGAATTAGCATATTCCCTCATGCCTGCAGCTGCTGTCCTGTTATTAAAGGTTTTCTGTTGGGGCAGGGGACAGTGAGAAGCAAAATTAATCATTTCCTTTTGCTACTCCACACCTAAACCAACGCTTTACAGCATAATATTGACTCTGATTAGGAACTGTGAATTCAAGACAGGCTGGTAAGCTTCACTCCACGCAGGGGTATGATGTTGTGTACTTGCAGGCAGCTGCTTATTTCAGTTTCTTACAGACAATCAGACGAGATTTCTTTCTTAATGTAGGGTTATGTTAGCCATTGACAAGACAGCCCAAAAATGTGCCAGAGGGTGAGTTGCCTGTACTATAGGTGGGTGGTGGGGAAATCAGGGAGAATAAATAGGGTTTACTGGGAGAATAGGTTACAGGGAAATTAATGGAGGGGGTTGATGGGATTGCTCTGAAAGCTGGGATAGACTCGATGGGCTGAATGTCATGTCTTGAGAAGCCTAAGTAACAAGTGTTTGAGCCAATGAAAATATGCAGTGGAGAAGAAACTAGCCCCATGTCCCATGTAGTGCATGGGTCACCACTCAGACTCACTGACAGCATTCCACGAGTTCTGTTGGGCAAGGAAGTTGGAGTGTGGAGACCACATTGCACATGTAGGCATCACTGCAAACGTCTGGGCAGTTACAATGAGTTATTACAAAGGTCAGTGCAATGTCAGACTTCATCTCAAGAAGATCAAGAGGTGTTCAGTACATTATAGTGGCAGGGAGTTCTTATTCAGAGTACTGGAACCCGCTGGGGAAGGATACACCAGTCTCGGAGAGATGGCAGTGCAGATTTGCCAGACTAATGCGTGGGTTAAAATAACGAGATTGTGAATTGCATTGTGGTTCCCTGAGTTTGGGAGGTTTAGTGTTGTTCTGATTAGGTTGACTGTGGGATTCTACTTCCATTGGTGGGGATATCAGGAAACATTTTCTCACATAATCTGCAGTAGGAATCTAGAAACCACTCTCTTAAAAAGACATTGATCCTGAGGGTCAATTGAAAACAGAGATTAGCAGTCTTGTTATAAATTGGGTAATCAAACAAATAGATGCAACCAGAAGAGTGATAGAATGGGTTTGCTGGGCTGAATGGCCACTCACGGTTCCTGCTTTCTACATCACTCTGATAGAAGCTCTGTCCAGTGTAAGGAAACGCTTGATGCACAGACTCACACCGTGGAGAATATGAAATCTCATGGTGACATCTTTTTCTGAGAAACGAATTTTCACACCACGACAGGTTCCTAAAAAGGAAAAGAACAGTCTTCAAAAGCAGCAATTTTATTGCAGACAATGTCTGCACTGTTGTTGCATCAGCAATTCCGAGTGTTTTAGTTTGGTTAGTTTCCATGACGATTCTGACATCACTGGCTGCCAGTGACAGAGTCAGGGATTCTCCTGATTTTTGTTCTGTTTCCCTCTCGATAGGAGTTTATCCTGTTTGCAACTGGGAGTGGAACAGCTTCACTCTCACCCCTCCTTACCCTGAATATCCATTGATCACGTCATTCTCCAGCCCAGCCCACCGATACCCTTCAGGGACTGGGGCTGTTGCTATCGCACTTTCCATGGGTGTGAATGCTCTAGGCACTCGTGCATTGGGCACTGTAGCTGGCCTTCTTGAAAATGGGAATCCCAGGCTTACATAGAACATAGAGCGTAGAGCAAGCTCTTTGGTCCACAATGTCTCTGCTGAACTTGACGCTGAATTAAATTAAATCTTTCTGCTTGTACAGGATCCATATTCCTCCAATCACCACGTATTTGTGTGTCTGTCTAACAGCTTCTTAAACACTGTTTTCACTAGAATTCAGAAAAATGAGGGTGACCTCAATGAAACCTATCAAACATTGAAAAGGCCTCAATAGAGTGGATGCTTCTTATGGTGGGGGTAGTCCAGGACCAGAGGACCCAGACTCAGAATAGAGAGACATCCATTTAGAACGGAGATGAGGAGGAATTTCTTTGGCCAGAGGGTGGTGAATCTGTGGAATTCGTTGCCACAGGCGGCTGTGGAGGTCAAGTCACTGGGTATATTTAAGGCAGAGGTTAAAAGATTCCTGGTTATTTGGGGCATGAAGGGATACGAGGGAAAAGGCAGGAGATTGGGGCTGCCATGATGAAGTGGCAGAGCAGACCCAATGGGCTGAATGGCCTAATTCTGCTCTTATATCTTATCATCTTATGGTCTTATTATCTGCTTCCAACACTATCCATGACAGCACACTTCAGCCACCTACCACCCTCTGTGTAAAAATGCTTGCACATCTTTAAACTTCCCCCTCCCACCTTAAGTGCCCATCCTCTGGTACTTGGCATTTCCACATTGGAGAATGAATTTGACTGTCTCTTGTTATCTTGTTAACTTCCATCAGGCCTCTCCGCAGCCTCCAACACTCCAGCAACCACGTTTGTCCAGCTCATGCCCTCTGGTCCAGACAGCATTCTGGTCAACCCTGCTACACCCTGCACATCCTTCCTGTAGTAGGGTGACTAGAAATGAGCCTGGCCAAAGTTTTATGTTGCAACAGGACTTCTTGACACTTACACTCAGTGTTTTGCCCGATGACATCAACATACCGTATGCTTCCCTTACCGTTCCACCTGCTTTTGTGGCTTGAACTGAGAAACACTGGCTGTGCTGTACAGGCGGGGAAACATCTCTCCAGCCATCATCGGGCCCAGTAAACTTTGAGTTTGGGCTAGCTTGGTGGGGGGGGGGGGGGGGGGGGGGGGGAGGTGGAAAGTCCAGACAAATGGGTGTAGTTTGGAATCAGATTGTCCTTGGAACAGGACTCAAAGGGTCACCTAACAGTCTGTTGCTGCGTTGTAAGACTGATTCTTATAAAATAGAAGTATGGGGTGGATGCTTGTGATTGAGTGATGGGCAATAATGAGCTAACCAGGAGATCAAGAGTCTGTGGGAGAGTGGCGGGTTATGAAGACTATGAGCAGAGGTGGGGGTAGGGCCACGTGATAACACTGTGTGGGTCCAAGAGACCTTTTCCCTCTGGGTATGTGGTTTTGACTGCCAGCTCCACAAGACAGAAGGGCTGGGGGTGTTTACTGATAGGAGGGGGTGACCTCTGTGTTCATCAGTGTCAGCCTGGCAGGAAAGTGGGGTGGAAAGCTGGTTGCAGGACAGGGTATGTCTAGCCCTACATCGCTGACTCAGCCAGGCTTCTAGAGAGGGAGTTCTATTTCAAGCTCTCCAGAGATTGCAAAGGGTGAGTCATACATCTGTGTCGGGCCTTCTTGCAAGACGTTGAGTAAGAGTTTATTTTTATTTCACTTTGATTTCTTCTTACATTTCTCATAACAAAATCGCCATGGAAACCACACTTTCCCAGCCACTCACTCCTTGAATGGTTGATGTGCCTTGCCCAATACAACTGCTGCGTTACTGTGTTGCTCCTGTTCTTCTGAAAGGGCAAAGCAATTGCCCCCTTAGTTTAAAACAAGAGAAAATCTGCAGATGCTGCAAGTCCGAGCAACTCACACAAAATGCTGGAGGGACTCAGCAGGCCGGGCAGCATCGAAGGAAAAGAGTACAGTCGATGTTACAGTTCCTCCAGCATTTTGTGTGTGTTGCCCTATTAATCACTTGTTTCACCTGCGTGCTTGCCTTCCGTGACGGATGCGTAAGAGCACCGAGTTTCCCTTTGAGCTCCGCCACTGCCCAATCTGTCACCCGTCAATAACTATATCACTTTTCTGTTATGTGGGCCATAGATACCTTCATATGTTCCATGTGCATTCCAGCTGAAATGTTCTCCATCAGCTCAATCGTCTTCACGTTGCCTTGAAGCCCTGTTCATCCTCCTCCGTGTTCACAATTCCACCTAGTTTAGTATCGTCGGTATGTGATGTTTGATGCCCTCAGTCACACCATTGGGATAGGGTGTGAATAGCTGAGCTCAAGCCCCTATTTGTGTCGTACCCTGCTAGTCACAGTCTGACAACCTGAGAAGGATCTATTTATTCCTATTCTTTGCTTTCTGTTTGATAATCAATCCATGTCAGTCAGAGAGCCCCAGTTCCATGGTCAACAACCCTGGTGTTCTAACTTCTGCTACGCCTCATTGAACACCCAAAAAAATCCACCAGACCACACTCACTGGCTTTCTGTTCCACTGTCACATCCTCAAAGAGCTCCAGGAGATGCTGAACATAATTTTCTCTTCTCAAATCCATATTGTTTTGATCAATTCACTCCTGTTACTCCTTTCAAGTTCTTCTGATATTATGTCCCTCATTATGGGTTCCTGCACCGTCCCTGCCATTGATACTAGGCCAACAGTTCCCTGTTTTCTCTCTCCCCCATTCTTAAATAACAAGGCCACTTTTGTGATGCTCCAATCCGAAAGAGCAATTCCAGAATCTGGGGAAATCTGGAAAGGGATAACAAAACAGCCCAGTGATTCTAAAGCCTCCTCTTTCAAAACTCTGGGATGTGGATCATTGGGTCCTTTCACACTCAGCAATCTCCCTAATTTAAAGTATTTCTCTAAATATTTTGAATGATTTCTAAGTCTCTTTAACTCCTCCTCCTTGCTTGACCCATGACTCCTCTTGCAAGGCGAAAGGTCACAATGGAATACCTCATAATGCTCTGAAAACCTGTGCCTACCAACTGGCGGGAGTATTGAAGGATATTTTCAACCTCTCACTGCTAAGGGTGGAAGTTCCCACTTGCTTCAAAAAGGAAACAATTACACCAGTGCCTAAGAAGAATAATGTGGGCTGCCTTAATGACTATCGCCCAGTAGCACTCACATCGACAGTGATGAAATGTTTTGAGAGGTTGGTTATGACTAGACTGAACTCCTGCCTCAGCAAGGACCTGGACCCATTAAAATTTGCCTATCGCCACAATAGGTCGACGGCAGATGCAATCTCAATGGTTCTCCACACGGCTTTAGACCACCTAGACAACACAAACACTTATGTCAGGATGCTGTTCATTGACTATAGCTCATCATTTAATACCATCATTCCCACAATCCTGATTGAGAAGTTACAGAACCTGGGCCTCTGTACTTCCCTCTATAACTGGATCTTTGGCTTCCTAACCGGAAGACCACAACCTGTGCGGATTGGTGATAACATCTCCTCCTCGCTGACGATCAACACTGGTGCACCTCAGGGGTGTGTGCTTAGCCCACTGCTCTTCTCTCTCTATACCCATGACTGTGTGGCTAGGCATAGCTCAAATACCATCTATAAATTTACTGATGATACAACCATTGTTGGTGGAATCTCAGATGGAGACGAGAGGGCGTACAGGAGTGAGGTATGCCAACTAGTGGAGTGGTGTCGCAGCAACAACCTGGTACTTAATGTCAGTAAGACGAAAGAGCTGATTGTGGACTTCAGGAGGGGTAAGACGAAAGAACACATACCAATCCTCATAGAGGGATCAGACGTGGAGAGAGTGAGCAGTTTCAAGTTCCTCGGTGGCAAGATCTCTGAGGATCTGACCTGGTCCCAACATATCAATGTAGTCATAAAGAAGGCAAGACAGCAGCTATACTTCATTAGGAGTTTGAAGAGATTTGGTATGACAACAAATACACTCAAAAACTTCTATAGATGTACTGTAGAGAGCATTCTGACAGGCTGCTTCACTGTCTGGTATGGAGGGGGGACGACCACTGCACAGGACCGAAAGAAGCTGCAGAGGGTTGTAAATTTAGTCTGCTCCATCTTGGGTACTGGCCTACAAAGTACCCAGGACATCTTCGAGAAGCAATGTCTCAGAAAGGCAGCGCCCATTATTAAGGACCTCCAGCACCCAGGGCAAGCCCTTTTCTCACTGTTACCATCAGGCAGGAGGTACAGAAACCTGAAGGCACACACTCAGCGATTCAGGAACAGTTTCTTCCCCTCTGCCATCTGATTCCTAAATGGACATTGAACCCTTGGACACTACCTCACTTTTTTAATATGTTATTTCTGTTTATTGCACAATTTAAATCTATTCAATATATGCATACTGTAAATGATTTACTTATTTATTTGCTATTATTATTATTATTATTATTTTATTTTGCTGTCTTTTCTTCTAGATTATGTATTGCATTCTAAGTTAACAAATTTCACGTCACATGCCAGTGATAATAAACCCGATTCTGATTCTTTGTGTGTCTTTTGCTATTAAATCAGATGCAAAGCGATTGTTCAATAGCCTCACAGACAAGAGAAAACCTGCGGATGCTGGAAATCCACGTAACACACACGAAGTTCTGGAAGAACTCAGCAGACCAAGCAGCATCTATGGAGAGGAGTACAGTTGACTTTTTGGGCCGGGACCCTTCGACAGGGCTGGAGAAAAGTCCCGATGAAGGGTCTCGGTGCGAAACGGCAACTGGACTCCTCTCCATAGACAATGCCTGGCCTGCTGAGTTCCTCCAGCATTTTGTGTGTTCAATTGCTTGGACAATTCTTTATTTACCATCATATATTTTACATAAGACTGGAAATGTCCACATTTCACTTGATAAACTTTTCCTTGTTTATGAACCAATAACATCTCTTACAGTCCATTTTTACATTTCGTTATCAGTTTGCTTCATTTTCTACATGGCCTTCCTCTATGAATGCCTTGGTCCTCGTTTATTGAGCTCTAAAAAGCTCCCAACCTTCAAGTCTCCAGCCATTTCTGGCAGCTTTATGAGCCTCCTCCTTGGATGTAACATTATCTTTAATTTCTCTTTCCAGCCGTGATTGAATTAGTTTTCGTGTTGGGTTTTTGTGCCTTAAGAGATTTTCTTTTTTGTAGTTATTGCATTGTTAAGTTAATTTTTAACCGTTAAGTTGTCCATCCATGTATTTCTCAAATAACTACAGCCAACTCTTCTCTCACTCCTTCAGGGTTGCTTTCGATTTCAGAGCCTAGTTCCACAGCCTTCCCCAAAGCCCCCCAAACAGTACCATTATAATCAACCCCTCCTCATTTCACAAGACAAGATACGTGTTAGTTGTTTCCCTAGTTTGTCCCTCAACATATTTATCACCTGTACATTCCACAAATTCTTTCTCCAGGTTATGACGGAAAATTTGATTTATTCTGCCTCTCTGCAGGTCAAAGTCTCCCGTGATTACTGTGTCACTTCTGCCGCACACATCCCTAATTTCTTAATATATGCCACACCCAATCTTGCGATGATTAACTAGCAGCTTTTAATACCAATATTCCTGCTCTTTGCTGTTGCTTAGTATGACTCATATTCCGTATATTGATCTGTCATCAAAGACCATTTCTCACCACTCATCCAATCTCTTCCTTTATTATTCACTTTTGTCAAAAATTCAGAATATCTGGTTCCTAGTTTTGGTCGCCCCCCTAGCCCTGAAGCAGACACAGAACCTGAATCAGACCCAGGATTACTATCACTGACTGATGTCGTGAATGTGTTGTTTTGTGGCAGCAAGACATTAAAAAATCACTATTGAGTGACAAATTAATAATGCAAAAGAGGAACTGTGAAGTTGGTTCTTGTACCATTCAGAGATCTGATAATGGACAGGAAGAACCTGGTCCTGAAATGTTGAGCATGGGCCAAGTGGTTAAGGTGTTCGTCTAGTGATCTGAAGGTCGCTAGTTCGAGCCTTGGCTGAGGCTGCATGTTGTGTCCTTGAGCAAGACACTTAACCACACATTGCTCTGCGACGACACCGGTGCCAAGCTGTATGGGTCCTAATGCCCTTCCCTTGGACAACATCGGTGGTGTGGAGAGGGGAGACGTGCAGCTTGGGCAACTGCCTAAAACCTTGCCCAGGCTTGCGCCCTGGAAACTTTCCAAGGTGCAAATCCATGGTCTATCGAGCGGTCTATACAGCACACTTTAACTTCCTTTGCTTGATCTTAATTTTGCCATCTTTTTATTTTACTTGTAAGTCTGTAAATTTGTCTCTCTGCTTTCCTGAATTCCAAACCCCTCCAATAGCAATAGCAGCCTTTCAAGGTCCAACGCTACGTACCGGCCGTGAGAGGTAGAAGTGGGTAAGGCCACCCGACAGGTGAAACGGTATAGACCAATCCCCTGGATTACAGTACAATGATGAACTCCAACCATGCCATCGACTTTGGGCAATGGAGACGGGGGCCACCAATGGCCTGAGCTCCACTGGGAGCTGGGGGCACAAGAAGAGGAGATTAGTAATAGCAAAATTGGCATTGATGCTAAGTCTTCTGAGGTCTTTGGCCTTTAACCTTATCAGTCAGGGAGTCGGCGGATCTGGCAGCCCGTTGAGAGTTGCTCCAGGTTTAGATTGTGCCTGGTGCGGATTCATGTGGCGTTTTGCACCAGCCCTCTCCCCACAATGCTGCACCTTGCCTTGCTGTCGGAGTGAGGCTAATCAGCAGGGTCCACTCTAAGAACCCCAGTCATTAAGCAAACTGCCTGGTTCTGTGCTTGTCTGGAGAGTAAGACTCAGCTCAGGGCTGCCTCCTTCCTGAACCGCATGGGAGAGGGGACCCACAAGATAAAGGCCCTCTCTCTAACCGTGCTTCATCAATTCTGAAATTATGCTGGGAGCTACACGAAAATATGAGGCAGCTGACAAAGGAGCGTGGCTGGGATATCCTACCCTCATACTTATCACAACACAGGTGACCGTTCTACACGTCCGATCCAAGCTACCAGGGCAACTGCCTCACTCACACTCCCTCCGTCTCCTTATTCCCCTTTACCTCAGCAACTTGTTCTCACTCAAACCTCCACTTCGATTCTTTTCACCAACGGTGGAAAATTAACAAGCCTGTATTCTTTGGGATGCGAGAGGGAACTGGAGCACCTGGGGGGAGCCCATGCAGAAACAGAAACTCCACACAGAAGGCACCCACGGTCAGGATTGAAGCAGGGTAGCTGGCGTTATGAGGTAACACCTCTACCTCTGTTCACTGAAATGAGTCAAGTGTAATAACCGTACCAAGTTCTACGAGAGGATGATCTGCTCAGGACTATGCAGCAGCAGCTAAGCCCACAGCTGAAGAGTCGCTCCTGAGCGATGTGTTTGCTCAGGAGGGGTTGAAATAAATATGGGCCAAACACAGATCAGTGAGGCTAGCACGACGGGCTCCGTGTTGCCATGGTTTCCATGCCAATACTTGCTGACTCGCAGTCACCTGCATATTGGTAACCATCGGAAATAAAATCCCGTGGTTGCTGGAGGTCTGGAATAAAATCAGACAACAGCCGGAGGTACATAGCAGGGCAGGCGGTGTCCTTGGAGAGAGAAACAGAGTAAACAGTGACCTTCCATCAGATCATTGACCATGCGATGACAATGATCAGCTTTATAGATGTAACATGCATTCTGCTCTTTCTCATTCTTGGAATAAGTTAATCGGAATGGGAATAGGGTGGAGAGACAAGAGACCGGGGAGACCAGCCTCCGGAGCAACAGACACAAACCGCTGGGGGAGCTTACTCCACACCTCTCTGGGGTTAGGCAGCACCTGTGGATGGATGGTGGTTTTGGTTGAGACCCTTTGTTTGCCAGAAGACAGAGGGGAGATAGCCAGTATGGTGGGGAGAAGTGGTGGAGTAAGTGCTGGGACGTGATGGGTGGACCCAGGTGGAGGAGGGGTAAATGGAGATAGTGACACAGTCTGTTGCACGTGGAGGAACATTGTGGGGGGGGGGGACAGGTAAGGGAGGTAGGTGGGAAAACAGTGAGGGGAGGGAACCCAGAGGGAGGAATGTGGGGAGACGAGTGGATGGAGGAGGGGAACGAAGCAGGGTGATGGGGGAGGGTCTCGGGGTTTGGAGTGGGTGTTGGAAGAACTGGATAGATCAGAAGGAAAGAGAAAAGGGGCTGCAGTTTGTAGATAATGTTGTGGGCTACCTGGGAGAAACATGAGGCGCTGACCCTGGGTTTTGCATTTAACCTCACCATGGCAGTGGGGAGGCTGAAGATAGATAGATCGGTGTGGGACTGGGGAGAACAGGCACAGAATGGGGGGGGATCCATTTCACCATAGTCTGCACTTGGTCTCACTGTTGGAGAGGAGGCCACACTGGGAGAACAGATTGCAACCCACAACTTTGGAGGAAGTCCGTGTGAATCTCTGCCTTTCCTAGAAGGTCTGTTCAGGTCCCTGGATGGCAGTGAGGCAGGAGGTGTAGATACAGGTGTTACACCTATTATGGTTACGGGGAGTGGCTGGGGAGGGGGTAGGATCAGCAGACCAGGGTGTCACCGAAAGTGTGTTTCCTGATGAAAGCAGAAAAGGGTGCAGAGGAGAAGGTGAGGAGGTAGCGTGATCACAAGTGTCAGGATGAAGATAAACAGAGAAAATGAAAGGTAAATGCTCCCTAAAAACTATTAAAGGCAATGAAAGCAGGGGAATGATAATCTCTGATTCCTGGAGCAATAATGGGTGTATGAGGCATCAGCAGGGGATAAGGGGCTGACTCAGGCGTTCCTGGCTTCTGGCCAGGGCCGAGTAGTCACCAGTTAATGCACAGAGTCATCAGGGACAATTGATGTTAAATGAAATGACAGAGTGATCCCCTGCTGTGGAATAACTTGCTACCATTTTCCGTCTAGACTCATACGCAAGGAAAAGACTCTTTGTTTCTCCTGAATTCACAGCAAACTAACTTCTGGGGAATTCCTTGTGGAATTTGGGAGAAAGTGAATGAGGGGTCTAGCACAAAAGGGATGGCCTGTGCCAAACAGCCAGGAGTTTCTGAGGCACTCCCAGGCCCTGATGTGTACAGAGCCATGGTAAGTCAGGAGCTGGGAGGCAGATGCAGAGATACCACTGGAGCCTAATCAGGTTGGAGTTTCCCCTTCTTATGCAAAGGAGTCTCTTTCTGCAATCCAAGACTCAGCACAGCATCAGAATTCCCCTTTCATGTGATTGAGATTTCAAAAACCTGGTGGGTGGGTGGAAAAATGTTAAGCATTCTGTGCAGCACACATAAAATATTGACAATTGAGATGGCTTCTGTGGAGGTGTGGTGAACTACGTAGATCGCAGCGACAGATTCGGCCACCTGATAGACTTAACCTGTAAATATACTTGTAAGAAACTTCGCCCCGTGGGGACTCTTTTTTAAAATAAAGAGGGGGTGAATGTGGTGAACTACATATACCTGTCTGGACACGCCCCTCTGCTGACTGCTCCTGTGGCTCCTCCCACTGACCCCGGTGTAAAGGTGATTGGAGACACAGACCCTTCCTCAGTCTCTAGGATGTTGTGTGGTGGTCGCTTGCTGCTTGTGCTTTCTTCCAGCCAATAAAAGCCTACCTTAACCCACGTCTCAGAGTTATTGATGGTGCATCAGGAGGATGTTATGGCCTCTCACCCCTTCTCTTTCCTTTCCTCTCAAACTCTGCCCATCACTTCCCCACCTCCTTCCCTTCTTCCCACTGTCCACTGCTCCCGCCTACCCATTTCATTCTTCTTTATCTCTTCCACCTATCCCTTCGCAACTTCTCACATCATTCCCGCTTCACCCCCCCCCCCCCCCATCATTCCACCTTCCCCCTCACCTGCTATCATTTATCCCCGGCCAACTTGAACTTCTCCCCCACCCCCCGCCTTCTTATTTCTGTCCCCTTGCTTTCCAGGCCTCGGCTCGGAATATCGATTGCTTATTTCCTTCATTAGGTGTTGCTTGGCTTGCTGAGGTCCGCCAGCATTTCGCTTGCAGTGCTCAGGACTGTCAGCAGCTCCAGAGTGAGCTGTGCCTGACTTTATCTTAATATTGATTACAATCTATTGGTAATCAACATGTTACGTAATTGTATTTTGATCATATTTCTAACAAGTTCAAGTTTATTCAGCTGTACACATGTAGACAGCAAAACTAAACAACCTTCCTCTGGGACCAAAGTGCAAAACACAGGACATTTATCACATACAGCCCATAAAACAATAATATCAACATAAAATAAAAACAAATACTTCGTAGCTGAACAAATTGACAAAGTACATATACAACAGTATAACGTTACTGGTGCTGTTGTGAATAATGTGTACTGGGTCACAAGTCTCAGCCTGGGGGAAGAAGCTGTTACCCAGCCTAACTGTCCTTGTTCTTGTACTGTGGTGTCTTCTGCCTGGCGGTAGGCAGTTAGAGATTGTGAGATGGATGGGAAGGGTTCTAGACAACACTGAGGGTTCTGTGAACACTGCGCCTCTGGTATATGTCCTGGAAGGGGTTGGGGAGAGACCCTGATGATTCCTTCAGTAGTTGTCACAATCCACTGCAGGGCCTTGCAGTTCCCATTCCAGATGGTAGTACAGCTAGTCAAGATACTTCCGGTGGTCCTCTGGTAGAATGGGAACAAGGAGACTCAATCACCTCAGGAAGCAGAGGCACTGCAGTACTCTCTTGTCCAAAGAGGCGGTGTTGAGGAACCAGGTGAGATCATCCATGGTGTGCACTCCAAGAGATTCAGTGCTCCTGACCCTCTCAGATAATGAATACTTTTTGAATTATTTAGAACAACCTTAATAATTGTTGTAAATGAATTAATAATGTACCTACCAAAAAGTAGTTGAACAAGGCACAATAACAACATTTACAAGACATTTGGGTAAGGACTTGGACAGGAAAGTTTTAGAAGGAGATATCAGAGGCTCAGATGCTGGAATTTGGAGCGACGTACAAAAAGCTGGAGGAACTCAGTGACCCAGGCAGTATCTATGGCCGGAAATGGACAGTCAATGGTTTGAGGTGAGACCCTTTTCCAGGACTGGCGTATCCAGATTCAGAGTCTAAGACTGAAAGATTGATTATTCATTTCCCTCCATAGATTTGTCTCATCTATCAAGAGTGCCAGTGTTTAGTGAGATATGGACCAGACGTGAGTAAGTCAGACTAATTTAGGTGAGCACCTGGATTGGTATGGACAAATTATGCTGAATAACCTATCTCCATGCTGTCACCCTAAGAGTGTAATCCGTGCAACCGATAGATTTAAAACCTGTTACAGAAGCCAGAGGTGTTTTGCTAGAAGGTTGGGTACCCCTACTCACCTCCTGTCAATGGTCGTCCAGGCATTCTGGGCTCAGGCCCCTCTAGGTCTTGCTGACCGAGGGCTTGCTGCAGCTTCGGGGTGGGGAGATCAAGATAGACTCAGCCCTAGATGCTCCCTATATTGGGCCAACCTGCCACTCCCTCAGCTGCCCAGTAAGGCCACAGGCCCTCTGTGAGTGGAGACCAAACCTCAGGTGGAGGAACCAGAGTAATCTTGTGACATGCTTTCTCCACATTCCCATCAACTCTCCCAATATCTTGTCCCTCACTACATGAAAAAGCCAACGTAGAGTGGCCAGTTTAATCTTTGGGACATGGGAGAAAAATGAAGCACCTGGGGGAAGCTCACTTGGTTACAGGGAGAAGGTGAAATCTTCACCTAGCATCAGAATTCGGGATTGAACCCGGGTGTCAGACACTGAGTGGCAGTGGAAATGCCATGCATGTGGACTGGCACACAGCAGTGTTAACCAGAAGGTCACAGCTCCTGGAAAGAGAGGGCCTCGGCTGAGGGTAGCTGGATCGTCCTGAACCCCCAGACTCAACCCCGTTGAGTTTCCTGGGCATTGCCCAAAGCTGTCCAGGTGAAAAATAATTGTGGTGCCAAAACTGAGGTTTAGGTTTCATTATATTCTTTCATTCCTCAGGTCGAGAAATAAAGAGGTGTTGCAGGGAATTGCTTGATGTGGACAACTAGGTGGTGAAATCCAAGCAGTGTTGGTGACCCCAAATCGAGCCATAGCATGTCCCTCTTTTTACCCCACCCCACCCCACCCCCAGGGTTAGCAGACAGCTTGACTGAACAAATGCCAGTCCCCTGGGTAACAAGTTGCTCTGCGAAACGGGCAAATCCAAACTGCAAGTACACTCCTGGACCTTTTCTGAGCAGAAACGTAGATGGGATTTGGATTATCCGAGAATGGAAGCGAGTGAGCTGTTGGAAAATTGCAAGCTTAATGAGAAGTCAGGCTCCTTATAACTCCATGGTAACGGAAATCAAGACGTGTTTCAATTCAGCCTCAGTGGGCCATATAGAAATAATATTCAGGGAACAAAACATCAGTGGTTTTATTTTTCCATCATCTCAAAACCACTCCTGTGTTTAATAAGCAAAACATGGTATCTAGGGAGCAAGGGTGCTCCCGGGTAAGTATTGGTGTGACAAGTATGATGCCGATTGGATGTCACCACGATAACCTTGTTTATTCTCCATCACGTCATGTCGTTCTCCCCCTTCCTGCACCACTGTTGTTGCTAATCAGCACGGAGAGAGGCCCTTTGGCCCAGCTGGTCCACCTAAGCCTGTCCCAACTGCCCACATTTGGCCTATATCCCAATAAAATGTTCCTATGCACGTACCTGTCCATGTACCATTTAAATGTTAATGTCCCCTGCCTGAACCATTTCCTCTGGCAGTTTATTCCGTACACTGACTCCCCTCGGGGTGCCACAGTAGCACTGCGATGAGCACCACGCTATTACAGCTGGGGGCGCCTGAGTTTGGAGTTCAGAGTTCAGTCCTGGCATCACCTGTAAACAATCTGTACATTCCACCCCTTGGAAAGTGTGGGCTTTCTCTCAGTCTGAAGACAGATCGGCTAGGCGAATTGGTCATTGTGAATTGTCCCATGATTAGGCTAGGGTCAAATTGGGGTTGTCAGGGGGCTGCACAGCTCTGAGGGCCAGCAAGGCCTATTCTGTACTATATTGCAAATAAATATCTCACCTTAAACCTAAGGCCTCTAGTTCTTGATTCCCAAACCTGGCAATGTGCATTCACCTTGTCCATGACCCTCATGACCTTATTCACCTCGAGATCACCCTACGTTTTAGTGAAAACAATCCCAACCTGTTCACGTTCTCTCCAAAACTCCGTCTCTTATGTCCCAACAACATCCTCGTGAGCTTCCTCTGCACCCCTCCTTGGGAAGGGAGGGAGGTAATGGGATAGGTGAGAGCATAAAATGGGATTAGCGGAGCATGAGTGCAGATGAGAGCATGACGATTAGTTTGGGTTAGAGGGCCTGTTTGTGCAAGTCCAGAGTGCAAAGACAGGCAAGGCAAGTGGAATATGGGCACGAGGAATTCTGCAGATGCTGGAAATCCAAAACGCTGGAGGAACTCAGCAAATCAGACAGCATCTGCAGAAGTGAATAAACACTCGATGTTTTGGGCCAAGTCCTTTCCCCAGGACTGGAAAAGAAAGGGGGACGATGCCAGCGTAAAAAGGTGGGGGTGGGAAAGGAGGCTAGCTGGAAGGCGATATGTGAAGCCAGGTGAGTGGGAAAGGTCAATGGCTGGAGAAGGAGGGATCTGATAGGAGAGGAGAGTAGGGTAGGAGGAGGGGACCCAAGGGGAAGTGATAGGCAGGTGAGAAGGGGTAAGTGTCCAGAGTGGGGAATAGAAGAGGGGAGGGGCAAGGAACATTTTTTTTACCAGAAGGAAAAATCAATATTTATGCCATCAGGTTGGAGGCTATCTAAATGGGATATAAAGTGCTGCTCCTTCACCCTGGGGGCAGGCTCGTCATGGGAAAGAGGAGACCATAGTACTGGGAATTGGAATGACTGGGAAGTTCTGCTTTTGGTGGATGGTGTGGAGGTGATCGATGAAGCAGTCCCCTAATTTACGACGGGTCTCACCAGTGTAGAGGAGGCCACATTGGGAGCACCGGACACAATAGACAACACCAGCAGATTCCAGGTGAAGGGTTGCCTCACCTGGAAGGACTGTTTAGAGCCCTGAATGGAGGTGAGGGAGGAGGTGAATGGGCAGGTGTAGAATTTTGGCTGCTTTCAGGGATAAGTGCCTGCAGGGAGATTAGTGGGGAGGGATGAATGGACAAGGGAAAGACAGAGGGAGTGATCCCTGCGGAAAGCAGAGGGGTGGCAAGGAAAGATATGTTTGGTGGTAGGATCCCTTTGGAGATGGTAGAGGTTGCAGAGCATAATGTGTTGGATGCAGAGGTCACAAGGATAAGAGGAATTCTATCACTGTTAAGGCAGGGGGAAGATAGGGTGAGCATGGTTGTTCAGGAAATGGAGAAGATGTGGGTGAGGGCAGCATCTGGAGAGGTGGAATCTGGAGATTTCTCTTGCTAAACAAACAGCTATGAGCAGTAGTCTAGCGGTTAACACAATTGCTTTACGGCATCAGCGAGCACAGGTTGGGGATCAATTCCTATCTGTAAGCAATATTATTTTTAAATATATTAAAATTATTTTTTTAATTGTAAGTGCTTACAATTCCTATCTGTAAGCAATGTTCTTCTCGTGACTACATGGGTTTCGTCTGCTTTCCTCCTACATTCTACAGGTTAGGGTTAGTAAGTCGTTGGTGTGCTACGTTGGCTTGGGAGCGTAGCAACATTTGCAGGCTGCCATCAGCACAGTCCTTGGATTGTGTTGGTCATTAAAACAAATTGATGAGCCGTACATTTTGATGATTATGTTACAAATAAAGCTAATCTTTAATCCCTTTCCTCTTTAGAAATATGTGTTCTGTTAGGCATTGAACTACACTGGACAACAAAGATTTTGCCTCCTGAATACTTTTGAGTGTATCTTATGATTCTGGGCTGCTGATCATGAAAATCAGCATGAAATTTCGCTATCGCACACCATTTCTTTTGAAATCGTTTATATTTATTATTTCAATTTATAATTCATGTCAGAATAACTGATGCCAAGATTAAGGAAAGCATTTTTGTTGGTCCTCAAATCAAACAGGTCATCAATAGCAGACAGTTCGAAGAACTTCTAATGGGACTGGAGAAAATCGCACAGAAGATATTCAAGGATGATTTTGAGAAAGATCTTGGCAACTACAGAGCACTGAACTACACGTAGCTGCTAGACAACATATAAAACCATGAAGTGCAACATCACTAAAGATACATTTTCTGCATTCCCATTTGGACTTCTTCCCTGTAAATCTTGTTGCTGTCAGTGACGATCATGGTGAAAGGTTCCACCGGGACATTGCAGTAATGGAGTAATGATATCAGGGCAGTTGGAATCCATCAATGCTGGCAGATTATTATTGGGCACTTAAGAGAGAAGCCCCAGACAATGAATACAAATGAAAATAGTCAACAAAATATTTTTAGCTTAGTTGAACTATTGCAAAGTGTCAGCACCGTTATGTAAACACAAAGTACACTGCAGATGCTGTGGTCAAAGCAACACGACGAAGGGTCTCGGCCCGAAACGTTAACTGCTCCTTTCCACGGATGCTGCCCGACCTGCTCAGCACCATTATGTAACTGAACACATTATATTCAATAAAAGTTAAATCCTTGTTTCTCCAAATTCCTACATGATACAAATAGTCTGAAATTTTATTTATGTTAAGCTTCAAGTGGTCTCTCATAAACAAAAACATCCTGAAACGAAAACACTTTTGAAAACCTTTGTTGACCTGTGTTATTGATTTAGTTTGGCACAACACTGTGGGTTGAGAGCCCTGTATTGGGCCATACCCTATGTCCTATTGCAGGCTACAATCCAGAGGTGCGGGGCGATCAAACAGGAGGCAGAGTTTAGGGAAAGGGTGGAGTTTGAAGGAAGCAGTGAAAACAATCGAGTTCACGCAGATCTCACGAGTTTCAGACCTTAGAAGAGTGTTCACCGTTTTACTTCTGGGGATTGCCTGAACTGGCAGGGGAACAGCTGTTTCCTAAGCTATGAGCAAGAAATTGATTTCACTGAAGTTGAAAAAATCTGACCGGCTGGAAGAGGAAGGGCCCGGGGAATCCGAGTCCACGGGTTTCTGAGAGTGGATGCAACCCCATCTCGGTTGCTGAGAGAGCTTGGGAGACGCTGTAATCGTGTAGAATATTGTGGCCATACCCTGGTTTCCCATTATTCATCATCCACCTGCTGCCACTTAGTGGCGTCATTCAGAGAGACAGCATCAGCCCACTAGGACACCGAATGACAAGCCGGTCACTGCCCCTGCCTCGCTACCCTAACCATCCGGCAGACTGCATGCAGCAATGTTGGGAAAGCAGCAGCTATTGCTCGGGGAAGGTGCCATGGAAATTTGGAATAATAGCAGAGAATGCTGGAATCCGACTAAGGATCAGGTTTATTACCAAAGGCATTGTTTGTTGTCTTGCCGCCCGGTATGGTGTAAGACGTACACACTACAGTAAATTCCAAAAATATCAAGACCAATCTATGAGCTGATAGTCCTAAATATCCCCAAGTGTCTAACCGCTCCTCAGTTTCTACTCCCAAGGTTTTGTTTGTTTTAAAAAAATTAAAGATCCTACATAAATACAGATAGTTGTAACTGCATGAAGGTTGGCATTCTTGGCCTTGAAATCCTACAGAACACATTGCAGGAAGATCTGAACGTGAAAGACAACAAAAGTGTTGTCATGGTCCCTTCTGGCAATCCCCCACCTGGCTATTTACCTCAGGAATTGGGCCTCAATCCCCTCGTTTAGTTCCAATCATTCCCAGGTTCCACTAACTACAAACACCTGCTTTCCAACAGCAAATGCAGCATAAAAACCCCGTGACCACAACAAGGAGCTGCCAGTTTGTGCAAATATCTGCACTGCTGTGGCTCCTGGGGGCTGCATGTCTATATTGGCCGGGGAATGGAAGCAACTACACTGACACTTTCACCCACTTCCACCAATTACACAGGTTGCCTGTGGCAAACCGGGTGTACTGCAGTAATAACCCCAACTACCTGTACCAACTTCGGGTGTACTGTACACCTCCTGCAGTAATAATCCTGTTTGCCTGGTCTATACTGAGTGTACTGTACACCTCCTGTAGTAATAATCCCATTTGCCTGTACTACACCAGGTATTCTGTTCACCTCTTACAGTAATAACCCCGTTTGCCTGTACTACACTGAGTGTACTGTCACCTCCTGCAGTAATAATCCTGTTTGCCTGTAGTACACCAAGTGTACTGTATACCTCCTGCAGTAATAATCCCGTTTGCCTGTAGTACACCGAGTGTACTGTACACTCCTGCAGTAATAATCCCATTTGCCTGTAGTACACTGAGTGTACTGTACACCCCTTACAGTGATAACCCACTCGCCTTGTACTATACCGAGTGTACTGTACACCTCTTACGGTAATAACATCGATTGCCTGTACTACACTGGGTGTACTGTACACCTCTTACAGTAATAACCCAGATTGCCTGTACTAAACCAGGTGCACTGTACATCTCCTGCAGTAATAACCCAGATTGCCTGTACTACACCAGGTGCACTGTACGTCTCCTGCAGTAATAACCCAGATTGCCTGTACTACACCAGGTGCACTGTACATCTCCTGCAGTAATAACCCAGATTGACTGTACTACACCAGGTGCACTGTACACCTCCTGCAGTAATAACCCAGATTGACTGTACTACACCAGGTGCACTGTACACCTCCTGCAGTAATAACCCAGATTGCCTGTACTACACCAGGTGCACTGTACACCTCCTGCAGTAATAACCCAGACTGCCTGTACCGTGCTGAGTGTACTGTACACCTCCTGCAGCAATAACTCAGATCGCCTGTACTACACCAGGTGCACTGTACACCTCCTGCAGTAATAACCCAGACTGCCTGTACCGTGCTGAGTGTACTGTACACCTCCTGCAGCAATAACTCAGATCGCCTGTTTGGTCCTTGCCAGAGCCGACAGAACTCTGACACCACAACTTTAATAAGCAAAGTTCAGGCTCAGCTGGTACCTGAGAGAGGCTGGGGCAGGGCTTCTGTGCTTTCAGTGACGTGGTTTCCATCTTCCATTTCAGTCCGCCCAACCCTTTGTTATATGTTCAGACTGAGGCAGTGGGGTTGTTGGCTGTGACTTGCAGTCGTTCGCAGCCCAGCACAGCTTCCATTAGCACTATAAAGGAGGCAAAGGCCCTGTCACCTCCGTCACTCTGCAACCACCCCAGAGACTTCAGCTGTTTTTATCATCGACTGGCTGAATGGCAGACTTCTGAAAGATGGATGAGGCTGTGTAGAGAAGTTTCTGTCTTCTTTCACACAGTTATGCATAAGTTATGTTTAATGTATGATTTTCTTATTAATGTTGTGATCGGATGTTGCACCTGCACTAGTGAACTGGTGCCTTACTGAGTGCAGATACTGCGCAGGGGGTTGCAGGCTGCAATACTGCAACGGGAAGTTGTGAGGCCAGAGCACGTATTGGATCCAAACCGAAACAGCAGATCTGGTAAGGTCCACGGGTCATGCAGCGTCTGTGGAGAGAGGGATACAGGGAATGACAAGGGTCAGCAACAGAGTTCCAGGGTCTGCAGTTCCTTTTGTTGTTCTTCTGATGTGTACAGACGTTAGGTTGGTCTTGAGCCAGAGTTGGGATCCATGGTAACTTGGGGTTCGTTTCCCACCCCACACATTTTTTCCGGATGTCCTGCCCCGACTTTCCGGCTGCGTTTAACCGTCAAGTCATCCTCGCGCACAAGGCTTCTCTTTGTTCTTGCCCCTTCGACACAGTTACTCGGATACCATTGAGGATCAGACAGGAATCTTCACCAGTTGCAGGATTCATCATATATAGCACTGCTCTTGAGAGCTGGAACGTTATGAGAACGTATCCCTCAATACTGGCAACTATTTGGCAGCAAAGGCACCTTATTTTCTTTCACTGTTGAATGAATCTAGTTGCAGAGGCAGAGCCCCATTCAAACAGACAGGGCACAGTTCCAGGCAATAATTCTTCCCACACGTAACATCTCCATTCCAAAGTAAGGCTGCAGTAAAACAGAACCAGTTCAACCTACGGTTTCGACCTGATCATGGAGTGGCATGGTTAGCACAACACTTTACAGTGCGGGCGACCCGGGGTTCGATTCCCACTGGTGCCGGCGAGGAATTTGTACGTTCTCCCCATGACCGGGTGGGTTTCGACCGGCTGCTTCTGTTTCCTCCCACGGACCAACGACGTACCGGCTGATAGGTCGATAGTCCATCGGAAATTGTCCCGTGATTAGGCTAGTGTTAAAAATTGGGGGATTGCTGGCCAGCGTGGCTCAAAGGGCGGGAAGGTCCATCTTCACATTGTATCTCAATAAAATAAATTCCTTCCTCCCACTGAGGTGCTGGAGACACACTTTCAAGAGGCCCAGCTCATACCCCACCACTTGCAGTTAGTGCATGCTGTAACCAGCAGCTGGTTTGTTGCAGTGAAATACATCTGTTACTTTGTCAGCCTCGTGGAAGTAAAATCCTGGAAGTTTTGAGATGAAAGCAGAAGATACTCAGATAGTCAGGCAGCATCGATAGAGAGAGAAACAGAGTAAACGTTTCAGGTCAACCTATTAACAGGGCCATAATTCCACAGGTCTCCAAAGTCTTACACTTCCAAAACAGTATTGGATCATGCTGTTAACAAAATACAATCTGCCTTTCAGCAGCGTTAGCGATTCCTGATAAGGAAATGTTTCTTTGCCTTATGCAAAATGCTGGTGATGCAAGTGACTTTAGATTTTCTGTCCGAGTCATGCAGAAGTGGCAAAAACCGCGTGCAAAGCTGTCCCCCGTGCGGCTATACAAATTCCACACTCTGGGACAGGGGTGTTCAGAGCCACTTGGCTGGTGTCCCTGCTTTGGGTTAGGAACTGTCTGGAGCCCCTCACAGGAGGCACAATCCAAACAGCCAATCATTCAGATGCAGGGCAGTGTAACAGGGCTTTAAGTCTGTGCTGGATTGAAAGCTCTAAAGCTGCTTCAGGTGTGCCCTGAGCCCCTTCCACTTCCTCTGGCGGCGGTCCCATAACCTGCGTGAGCAGGAGCGACTGGGCCAGCGATCGGTGCGCAGTTCCCTAGCCACACAGCCGTGCCTGGGGACACCGCTTGCAGAGGACACCGTGCACTTCCTCACATCCAGATGGATCTCTGCGTGAGGATCTGGTCCCCAGTCAGTCAGTGAGAGCACATCCCTGTTCAAGTACGAGTGGCCCTCTCCTTTCCCTAGTTAGAGACAATCAGTTGGAGGTGGGCATTCGGATTGGGAAGTTTGAGAAGATTGCCAGGGAATTCAGGACTTCACCCGACTTTTAGCAGGGTCTGGGGCATCACAACAAGAACAGCATTTATTGCCTATCCTGAACCATCCTTGAGAAGACGCTGGTGAGCTGGCATCTTGAACTGCTGTAGCCTTCCCAGTGAAGCCACTACCACAGTGCGGTTGGAGAAGGAGTTCCAGGATTTAGACTCAGTGACGATATACTTCCAGATCGGGAGGTGTGAGCTGGAGGGGAACCAACTGGGGAGCCTGCAGTTCTTGTTATTCGTCAATATGTCTGTCCTTATCTGGGCTGCCCAATACCTGAGACCACAGCTAACTCTGAAATGGCCCCTTGGAGCAGGAAATAAATTCTGAATCTGCACAGTACCCAGGTCTTTACAGATTAAAGGAGAAGGAAATGGTCGACAGAGGACTAATATTTACTGACTGGTTGTCTCATTGCTGCCACCGTAAGGTCAGGTTTAGGGTGCTAGTAGCAGCTCCCCTGCTCTCTCACCATGCTCCATCCAGAGAGCAGAGGGGACTCCTTGGGGCAGTGGCCTGGCACTTCACGTTGTGCTCACGTGGGTCATTCCTACTTGTGGATGAAATAAAAGCAGAAAGTGCTGTAAATGTTCTGCCGGTAAGGCAGTATCTGTGGAAGGAGAAACAGCTTCCAGGGACCCTACCTCAGAAAGAGAGAATGCAAGGTACTCTGAGGTAGTGGATGAGGTGGGTAGAACGAATGAAATAATTTTGATAGGGTGAGACCAAATGACTTAATGTAGTGGTTAGGTAGACCTTGTGCAGTATTGCTACTGGAAAACAACAAATTTCATGTCATAGGTCACTCTGCTTCTGAAATTAGATAGATAGATAGATAGATACTTTATTCATCCCCATGGGGAAATTCCAACTTTTTTTCCAATGTCCCATTCACTTGTTGTAGCAAAACTAATTACATACTAATTATGCCCCTTTGCTCATGTATGTCTCCCTTTATCAAGGCTGTGGATTTGCTACTGCAGTAGAATGGAGAAACCGAGTCACATGATGCTGATCACCGACACGTAGTCCTGATACTGTCAGAAAGAAAGAGCAAGTTGCCGAAAGTTTGAAGATTCCACGTCGATTTGCACCAACTATTGTGGGCGATCAGGATTGTTTGGGACTGTTGGGGATGGCTGAAGAGAAGGGTTGGATATATTGAATGTCTGGTGGTGAAGCCCCGGTGGACGCCTGCGGTGAGATGTGATTGAGGGGCAGGCGGGGGACCAAACGGTCTCAGCGTACAGGCTCCATGTCTCCAGATAAGGTCAGGAGCCAGAACTTTTCCAAATCCATTCTGAGTGTGTGATGTCAAAGCATTCCTGGGCATTGGCTCCTACAAAATCACTTTTGGTTAAGTTTATCATATAACATTCAAGAACATTATGTATTGTGAAAGAATTGTTTGGGCAGTTTATCGCTTAGCAAAAAGTAGTCTATTGTTTTTACTGAAAGACCACGCCCCTTTTCAACACAAATCTCTTTATTAAACTGTACTTTCAAAATATTTGCCTTGTTTTGTATGATTCACCACTCTGAGGAAAATACATATTACTGTTGCTTTCCATAATCAAATAATCGGTTCCTGTTAGTTTGTTCTTGTTAACGATAAAACACTTTCTACTGCACTCAGGGGAAAGCATTATATTCCATTTCAGTTAACCAAATACAGTACGATCTTGTAATCAAAATGTAATCTATTGCTTTTTATAGTCCTGTAATTCAACTGAATTAAATGCAATCACTTCATAAATGCAGCCTATCAAAATAGAGCCTCCACCTGTTAGTCAAATAAAACCTCTCCTATTCAGCAGTTTGACTTTTCTGCCGCTAAAAGCTCAATAATGATCCCATTCATTAACGCATTATTAGGAAAGTTTAACAGCTGGGAGCAGGTGGATGATGGGATCATGGGGAGTGTGGGTTAAATTCAGGAATACGAGCAGGAGGTTAGAAAGATGCTGATCTCCATGGTATGCTAGGCTACTTGAGAGCAGCTCCCTAAGGAAGCGAGTTTGCCGCAGCGCAGTGATACTGGAGTAAGGTTAATACAGATCTTCCAGTTTATCTGTGGGTCCATCCATATTCTGGACCCCTTGGAATCTGCGAGTGAAGTCAAGCTACTGAGGAGGTAATGACTGGATAGGAATGATTAGAGGGAAGAAAACATATCAGGAGGTTGTCTAGATGCTGGAGGGAAGTCTTTGTTGATAGAGTCTTAGGGATAATCATCACAGAAACAACCCCTTTCTTTCTATAGAGTCTTGCTCACCAACACACATCTACTTTCACTAATTGTATGGTCACTTCATTGTATTTGCCCATGTCCCCAGCAGCTTGACTCAGATTCATTCCAACAGACACACACACACACACACACACACACACACACACACACACACACACACACTCACACACACACACACACACACACTCACACACTCACACTCACACACACACACACACACTCACACACTCACACACTCACACACACACTCACACACACACACGCACACGCACACGCACACGCACACACACACACACTCACACACTCACACTCACACACACACACTCACACACTCACACACTCACACACACACACTCACACACGCACACACACACGCACACGCACACGCACACGCACACACACACACACACTCACACACTCACACTCACACACACACACACTCACACGCACACGCACACACGCACACGCGCACACGCACACACACACACTCACACACACACTCACACACTCACACACACACACTCACACTCACACACACACAGACACACACACACACACACACTCACACTCACACACACACACACACTCACACGCACACGCACACACGCACACGCGCACGCGCACACACACACTCACACACACACTCACACACTCACACACACACACTCACACTCACACACACACAGACACACACACACACACACACACACACTCACACACACACACACACACACACACAGACACACACACACACACACACACACTCACACACACACACACACAGACACACACACTCACACACACACACACACACACACACACCAGTTGCTGGGATGTGGGAGTATACCGGAGTGCTGGGGGCGGGGCACAGGGAATGGGGGAGCCCACGCGGTTAAAAGGAGAACATGTAGATTCCACACAAACTGCACCAGAAGTAAGGGCTGAAGTGGTGAGGAAGCCACTCTATTCATTGCATCATTCTGCTTCCTTCATGCCATTTTATAATTGGAGCACCAGAGGTCAGGATTGAACATGGCTCCTTTGCTGCAACACAAGACTTTGTGGGGAGTGTCATCTGATAAACTTCAAAGTCAAAGTAAAATTTATTATCAAATTATGTATATGTTACCATATACTACCTTGAGATTCATTTTCTTGCAGGCATTTTCAAGAAAAGAAAGAAATACAACAGAATTTTTGAAAAACTCTGCATAAACAGAAATTGACAAACAACCAATGTGCAAAAGAAAACAAACTGTGCAAGCAAAATATCATTATGAGAACACTGTGCTCTGAGTTAGAGAGCGTCATGGATAGTGTGGAGCGTTGCTTTAGGTTAGAATGGGGCTTTGACAGGATGCAGAGCTGAGCTGAGAAGTGGTGGATGGAAAAGTGTGGCAGTTCACTTTGGAAAGTCAAATTCGAAAGCAGAACGGGTTAATGACAGGGTTCTTAGCAGGGTGGTGGAACAGGATCTTGGGGTCCACATCGATAGATCCCTCAAAGTTGGAGCTCAAGTTGATAGGGTGTTTAAAAAGGCATACAATGTTCTGTGGTTCATTCGTTAGGTTTTGCCGCAAGTTGCTACTCTATATAACATTGGTTCAAGTGCTTCAATCAGAGAACGTATACAGTATACAACCTCAAACTCTTACTCTTCACACAACAGGAAAACCACCCACAAAGAATGAATGATAGAAATATCTGAAGCCTGAAGCCCCCCGCGCCCCCGCGCCCCAACTCCCACATTTATTAGTGTTAGACCACACTTGTTTTCAGTTCCGGTCACATCAGTGTGGCAAGCATGTGGAAGATATGCAGAGGAGGTTTACCAGGATGTTGCCTGGATTGGAGAGCACATTTTATGAGGGCATGTTGAGCGAGCTGCTGTTTTTCCGTTTGGAGTGAAGGAGGATGAAAGGTGACTTGATAGAGATATACAAGATGATAAGAGGCACAGATCGAGTGGGCAACTAGAGACTTTTTCCCAAGGCAGAAATTGCTAATACCAAGAGACATAATTTTAAGGTAACTGAAGGAAAGCACGGGGTGTGGGGGGGGGGGGGGTGGTGTGGTGGTGTCAGAGATAGGTTTTTTACACAGAGAGTGGAGGGCGCATTGAGTGCCAGGTGTAGGGTGGTAGTCGTAGATACATTATAGATATTTCAGAAAATCCTAGGTTGGCACAGAGATGATAGAAAAATGGAGGGCTATGTAGGAGGGAAGGGTGAGATTGATGCTAGTGTAGGTTAAAAGGTTGGCACAGTATCATGACTGGGCTGAAGGGCCTGGGCTTTTTGGCAGTGTTCTATGTTCTATTAACATGAGTTGTAAAGAGTCTAAAGGTTGCAGAATCAGTTCAGAGTTGTGGTGAATGAAATTATCCATGCCAGCTCAGGATACGGATGGCTGTCGGGTAATAACTGTTTCTGAACCTGGTGGTGTGGGACCTAGGGCTTCTGAACCTCCTGCTCGATGGTTGTAGTGAGAAGAGAGACTGTACAGCTATATGTAATAGAAAGAAAGAAACATACATGGACTGTCAGTGGCCACTTTATTGGCATGTATACATAGACCCTCAGCGGACACGTTACTACTTACAGGAAGTACCTAATAAAGTGGGCACTGATGTACTTCTGTACATTCATGGTCTTCTGCTGCTGTAACCCATCCACTTCAAGGTTCGATGTATTGAGCATCCAGAGACGCTCTTCTCCACGCCTACCTGCTTCATCAACACTACCTGCCCCTCCACCAACCTTCGTATCATCTGCAAACTTGGCAACAAAGCCATCTATCCCATCATCCAAATCATTGACATGCAGCATAAAAAGAATCATCCTGACACGGACCCCTGCGGAACACCACTAGTCACTGGCAGCCAAACAGAAAAGGATCCTTTTATTCCCACTCGCTGCCTCCCGCCAATCAGCCAATGCTCTAACCATGCCAGTAAGTTTCCTGTAATACCATGGGCTCTTAACTTGTTAAGCAACCTCGTGTAGCAGCTGTTAATCTGTAGGTCCATGTCCACCCCGTAAGGATCAGTACTGGGACATCAGGTTTTTGTGATAGTCATCAATAATTTGGAAGAAAATGCAGATGATGGATTGGCAATTCTACAGATGAAGCTAAGATTGGTGGAGGTTGTGATCAGGTGCAAAGGACTATCAAAGAATACAGCAGGCTGTGGATCAGTTACTGATATTGGCAGGGGAGTGGCAGATGTTGTTTACTCCGAGCAAATGTGAGCTCTTCCACTTTGGGAGCTCAGATGAAATGAGAAATACACAGTTTAACGGTAGACCCTTTAATACTTTGAGGTACAGAGGGATCTTGGGGTTCAGGCCCATCATTCACTGAAAGTGATTATGCAAGTGGATAAGGTAGTAATAAAGGCCGGTGTTGGTAGGGATGCTGAGTGTTAGAGTAAGGAAGTCAGGCTGCAGCCTTATAAAACGGCAGTCAGACTGCTCTCAGAGAATTGCGCATCTTCTGGTTGGATAAACCTGGGTTGTTCTCCCCAGAGCATTGGAGACTAAGGGGAAACCTGACAGAGGTTTATAAAATTATAAGAGGCAATAAACAGGGTAGACGGTCAGAATCTTTTCCCTATATCAAATACTGGAGAACATGCCTTTACTGATAGAGGGGGAAATTTAAGGTCAACGTGAAGAGGAATTATTTTTCACAGAGAGGGTCAGGTAGAGTGATGGTATATACTGGAATCAAGGTTGACACAATGTCACGGGCTGAATGACCCTGAACAAGCGACAGCCCTCGATGTTCTGCTTCTGCTCTGTGATGCACTTGGCAGCTTGTTAGATACATCAGCCAGATGATTGCTAGCTGGTCTGGCCAGCAGGCAATTAGCACAACTCTCCCTGCCTTGGCGCCACTTGGAATGTGTGGGAGTTCCGTCTGGTATCTCTGGCAGGTTTGAACAGGGCTTCCAACAAAGGCAGGCTCTCCATCAATGTGCAACTGGTGCAGGAGCTACAAAATGCTCATCTCATAGATGTTGACATGGCTCCTCAGCTATCCTGTTCTCTCTGAACTTGAGGCAAGAGGAACTCACAATTCTGACCCAGGAAATTGATGGTACTGAGTAACAACCATCCAGTGGGTTGAGCTGCATCTATGGGGGAAAGGAATTGTTAGCTTCTCTCGTTAAAAGCCTGCAGGAACTGGACACTTGACAATGATACCAAGAACTTTCAAGATTAGAATGTGTTGCATGATGGCTCGACCTGCTGGAGGGAACAGGGTCTCTGGCACTGAGTCTGTGCTGTGGCTCAGAAAAGCTGAGGTGAAGCACTTCAGTGGTGACAGGAAATTCCATAGTCAGGGGAACAGAGGTGAGATTCTCTGGGCACGATTTAGATAACTGGACGGTATGTTGTCTCCTAGGTGCCAGGGTCAAGGATGTCTTGGATTGTGTCCATGGTATTCTCAAGGGGGAGGGTGAGCAGCCAGAAGTCTTGGTACATATTGGCACCAATGATGTAGGCAGAAAAGACGAAGAGGTCCTGAAGAGAGATTTTAGGGAGCTAGGTAGAAAGCTGAGAAACAGGACCTCCAGGGTAGTGAACTCTGGATTGCTGCCCATGCCATGCAACCAGTGAGTGTAAGAGTCATAGAGTCACAAAGAAGTCCAGCTCAGAAACAGATCCTTCGGCCCATCCAGTCCATGTCAAAACCACTTAAACTGCCTACTCCCAACGACCTGCACTGGGACCACAGCCCTCCATACCCCTACTGTCTACATACCCAGCCAAACTTCCCTTATACGTTGAAATTAAGCTGGCATGTGCCACTTGTACTGGAATCTCATTCCACACTCTCACAACCCTCTGAATGAAAAAGTTTCCCCTCATGTTCCCCTTAAATTTTTCACCTTTCACCCTTAATCCATGACCTCTGGTTGTAGTCCCACCCAACCTCAGTGGAAAAAGCCTGCTTGCATTTACACTATCTATACCCCTCATAATTTTGTATTACTCTATCAAATCTCCTCTGAGTCTTCTACGTTCTAAAGAATAGGGTCCTAACCTATTCAATCGTTCCTTATAACTGAGGTTCTCCAGACTCGGTAACATCCTTGAAAATCTTCTCTGTGCTCTTTCAACCTTGTTTACATCTTCCCTGTAGGTAGATGACCAAAACTGCACATTAGGCCTCACCAACATCTTACACAACATCCCATCTCCTGAACCCAGTACTTGGATCTATGAAGGCCAATGTCCCGAAAGCTTTCTTTACAACCCTATCTACCTGTGGTGCCACTTTCAATGAGTTATGGACCCGTATTCCCAGATCTCTTTGATCTGCCACCCTCCTCAGTGCCCTGCCGTTTACAGGCTGGCCCTACCGAAGTGCAAACTTCGCACTCGTCTGCATTAAATTCCATCTGCATTTTCCAGCTGATGTAGATCCCCTTGAAAGCCATGATAGCCTTCCTCACTGTCCACTACACCCCCAGTCCTGGTGTCATCTGCAAATTTGCTGATCCAGTTTACCACATTATCATGCAGATTATTGATATAGATGCCAAACCATAATAGATCCAGCACTGATCCCTACAACACACCACTAGTTATAGGCACCCAGTCAGAGAGGCAACCCTCTATTACCACTCTCTGACTTCTCCCACAAAGCTAATGTCTAATCCAATTTACTACTTCATTCTGAATGCTGCGTGATTGAACCTTCTTGACCATCCTCCTATGTGGGACCTTGTCAAACGCCTTACTAAAGTCCATGTAGACAACATAGATTAGAATGACTTGGCAGGTGAATGTGTGGCTGAGGAACTGGTGCAGGGGGTAGGGGTTCAGTTTATGGGTCATTGGGATCTCTTCTGGGGACGTTCCGACCTGTACAAAAGGGATGGGTTACACCTGAACCTGGGGGGACTAACATCCTTGCGGGCAGGTTTGCTAGAGTTGTTTGGGAGGGTCTAAACTAAATCGGCAGGGAGATGGGAACCAGATTGATAGTGCTGAGGACAGTGTTTGGTTTAGGATTGGATTGATAGTGTTGGTTTACAAACAGAGGCAAAGTGTAGTGAGACTTAAAGCAAGGAGAAGCTGATGACAGGGCAAAATTGCAGTTAACAGGATGAGTTGCTATGTAAGAAGCGGACAAAATCAAAAAGGGTGAATTCAGGACTGAAGGTGTTACATTTGAATGTGTGCAGTGTATGGAATAAGTTAGATGAACTTGTAGCACAGTTACAGATTGGCATGTGTGACATTGTGGGCATCACTGAATCATGGCTAAAAGAAGATTATAACTGGGAGTCTAAGATTCAAGGATACACATTGTATTAAAAGGACAGACAGGTAGGTAGAGAGGGTGGGGTGGCTCTGTTGGTAAAAAGTTAATCAAATCATTAGAAAGAGGTGACATAGTGTCGCAAAGTGTTGAATTGTTGTGGGTAGAGCAAAGCAACTGCGAGGGTAAAAAGACCCCGATGGGAGTTATATACAGACCCCCAAACACTAGTAAGGGTATGGTCTACAAGTTATAACGGGAGATAGAAATTGCACACCGAAAGGACAATGTTACAATAGTCATTGGGGATTTCAATATGCAGGTACATTGGGAATATCAGGTTAGTGCTGGAACCCAAGAAGGGAAATCTCTAGATTGCCTATGACATGGCTTTTTAGAGCAGCTTGTGGTTGAGTGGATTGGGATTGGGTGTTGTGCAATGAGTCGAAATGGATTAGAGAGCTTCAGGTAAAAGAACTCTTAGGAGAAAGTGATTGTAACATGATTGAATTTACCCTGAAATTTGGGGAGAAGCTAACGTCAGATGCATCAGTATTACAGTGGAATAAAGGGAATTACAGAAGCATGAGAGAGGAGTTGGCCAGAATTGATTGGAAAAGAACACTAGCAGGGATGACAACAGAATGGCTGGAACTTCTGGAAGCAATTTAGAAGGCACAGGATATATACATCACAAAGAGGAAGAAGTATTCTAAAGCCAAGATGGTACTACCATGGCTAACAAGAGAAGTCAAAGCCAACATGAAAGCCAAAGAGAGGGCATATAATAGAACAAAAAATTAGTGGGATGTTAGAGAATTGGGAAGCTTTTGAAAACCAACAGAAAGCAACTAAAGCATCATTAAGAAGGTAAAGATGGAATACGAAAGTAAACTAGCTAATTAATATTACAGAGGATGCCAAAAGTTCCTTCAGAATCATAAAGTGTAAAAGAGGTGAGAGTGGATATTGGACCATTGGAAAACGATGCTGGGGCGGTAGTAAGAGGGACAAGGAAATGGCGGATAAACTGAAAAGAATTTTGTATCAGTCTTCACTGTGGAAGACAAGAGCAGTATGCCAGATGTTCAAGAGTGTCTGGGGGCAGAACTGGATGCAGTTACCATTACTAGGGAGAAGGTTCTTGGGAAACTGAAAGGTCTGAAGGTAGATAAGTCACCTGGACCAGATGGTGTACACCCCAGAGTTCTGAAAGAGCTGGCTGAAGAGATTGTGAAGGCATTAGTAATGACATTTCAAGAATCACTAGATTCTAGTATGGTTCCAGAAGACTGGGAAATTGCGAATGTCACTCCACTCTTCAAGAAGAGAGGGAGGCAGAAGAAAGGCAACTATAGGGCAGTTAGTCTGACCTCAGTGATTGGGAAGATGTTGGAGTCAATCTTAAGGGTGAGGTCTCTGGGTATTTGGAAGCACATGATAAAATAGGCCACAGTCAGCATGGTATCCTCAAGGGATAATTTTGCCTGACAAATGTGTTGGAATTCTTTGAAGAAATTACAAGCAGGATAAACAAAGGAAAATTGTTGATGTTGTGTATTTGGATTTTCAGAAGGCCTTTGACAAGGTGCCACACATGAGGCTGCTTAACAAGCTACAAGCCCATGGTATTGCAGGAAAGATTCCAACATGGATAGAATAGTGGCTGATTGGCAGGAGGCAGAGAGTGGGGATAGAGGGAAGCCTTTTCTAGTTGGCTGCCGATGACTAGTGGTATTCCAAAGGAATCTGTGTTGGGACTGATCCTTTTAACGTTATATGTCAATGATTTGAAAGATGGAATTGATGGCTTTGTTGCAAAGTTTGCAGGCAATATGAAGGTGCGTGGAGGTGCAGGTATATAGGAGAATGAGCAAAGAAATAGCAGATGGAATATAGTGTCAGGAAATATATGGTCATGCACTTTGGTAGAATAAATGAAAGGGTTGACTATTTTCTAAATGGAAAGAAAATTCAAAAATCTGAGGCGTGAAGGGACTTAGGAATCCTTGTACCTGATTCCCTAAAGGTTAATTTGCAGTTTGAGTTGGTGGTGAGGAAGACAAATGCATCAGGTTTATTATCACCAGCATTTGAAAGACATTTCGACAACTCGATGGATAAGAAAGATTTAGAGTGATCAATTCAGTTCAGTTCAGTTTCAGTTTATTGTCATTTATAAACCACAAATGCAACGCAGTTAAAAAATGAGACAACATTCTCCAGAATGATATCACAAAAGCACACAACAAAACAGATTACACCAGAAAATCCACATAACGTTTGGCAATCCCCAAATCCAGAGTCCGGAGAGGCTGCTGCGTATTAATATCGCGCTACCATCTTAGCGCGTTCCCTGGAAAGGAGCTCCAAATCCACCAGACAAAACAAGACTACCCAGACACACCAAGTCAGGAGATCAACTCTACCACCCAACAAACCAACAACTAAAACTACAAGACCTACACAAAACCACATAGTTACATATAGTTATAGTTAACATATAGTTACAACAGTGCAGACAATACCATAATTGATAAAAAAAAAAAGACCATGGGCACAGTAAAAATAGTCCAAAGATGTTAAAAGATTATAAGTTCGAAAGAAACCACCACACAGTTTCCATAAGTCCTCAGGGTCCCGATAGACTCGTCATCCCACGCCGGGGGCAGAAGGGAATACCCCCACTATGGACTTCCAAGGTGCCGCCCGACTCAGCTTCGCAGAGCAGCTCACAATGAAAGCTCTGTCGGACCCATCCTCGCAGACGCATCATACAGCGCCCCAACCACAGCAGACTCAGAGTCGGTCGAACCTCCGAGCCTCCGACCATCCCCTCCGGCACAGCCTCTCTGAGCACCATCCTCTGCCGAGCGCAACTACGACACCCCCGCCAATGGCCACCAGCAACGTGACCCTGAGGACTGGGGGCCTGTTCTTCCCAGCAGAGACCTGGACCTCACAACAGCAGCAGCAACGAAGAAGGCCTTCCTGGAGAGTTCCAGATGTTCCTCCGTGCTCCCACATCTGTTTTTCATCAGATTAGGATTGTGCACGGCACCCCGCTTAACAAATAACAGATATCAACTCCGGAGTGGCCGCTGCAAGCTGCGTCACGCCACCATCTTGGTCAAACCGAATACAGTGAAATGGGACAGGTATCTTGGTCAGCAAGGATGAGCTGGGTCCATGCTATAAATAAATAAGTAAATCAATTACAGTATACATATGTTGAATAGATTAGAAATCATGCAAAAAAGAGAAATAACATATATTAAAAAAGTGAGGTAATGTTCACTGGTTCAATGTCCATTTTGGAATCAATGGCAGAGGGGAAGAAGCTGTTCCTGAATCGCTGAGTGTGTGCCTTCAGGCTTTTGTACCTCCTACCTGATGGTAACAGTGAGAAAAGGGCATGCCCTGGGTGCTGGAGGTCCTTAATAATGGACACTGCCTTTCTGAGACACCGCTCCTTGAAGATGTCCTGGGTACTTTGTAGGCCAGTACCCAAGATGGAGCTGACTAAATTTACAACCTTCTGCAGCTTCTTTCGGTCCTGTGCAGTAGCCCCCACCTCACCTGCAACCATCCCAGACAGTGATGCAGCCTGTCAGAATGCTCTCCACGGTGCAACTATAGATGTTTTTGACTGTATTTGTTGACATACCAACTCTCTTCAAACTCCTAATAAAGTACAGCCGCTGTCTTGCCTTCTTTATAACTGCATCGATATGTTGGGACCAGGGTAAATCCTCAGAGATCTTGATACCTGCTCATTCCCTCAATTGTTACGGACAAACAATGGATTATAGGAATTACAGATGTTGTTAATTTGCAAAACTGGAAGGTTCCCATCACCTCAATTCATATTTAAAAATGAATCTCACCCCTTTCAGGAGATGATTTACCCAGCATGCCTACTGCAGAGGTTGGCTGGCATCCCAAACACGCCTGAACACAATCTGGCACCCTGGTGGAGTATTGTTGCATGCAGAGCCAACTGTCATACGGGATATGCTTCTGTTTTGTAAGTGTGCTTGTCAGGTTAATTGTGTGCTGCCGGTTGCTGTGTTTACCTGCTGGGGTCCTTGGCTGACGTTCAAGCCAAGCATGCAGGCGTTCAGGAATTGATTTGTCTTGACAGAGTTCTGACATGATGTAGTGCAGTGGGGAGTTTTGAAAACATCCTGAAAGCCTTAGCAGAATCAGATTCTGATTTAGTCAGCGAGCAATTGAATAGTTCTTTGGCTGATCTGCTGATTATTTTGAGCATTTCCCTTCGGGTTTTGGACTTACAGCTGTATTCAGCATTTTATCGTATTACCATAACCTTTTGTTTTTTTTTTATTTTTCTGTCGCTAACTGCTTATCAATATCTGAGCTTAAGCACAAACATTAGTCTCAACCTGTTACAGACACTGTTCAGGTTCCCTCTGCTTCTGCTTTTCTCTGTAACATAATACTCAATTTCTTTCTCATGTATTCTTGTTCAGGGAGAAGGACAGTAATTTCCTCTCCACAGTCACACCGTGACCTGTTCAGGTGAAGGACAGTAACTTCTCCTCCACAGTCACACCCTTACCTGTACAGGGTGACGGACAGTAATGTTCTTTCCACAGTCACTCCCTGACATGTTGAGGTGAAGGACAGTAATTTCCTCACCACAGTCACTCCCTGACCTGCTCAGGGTGAAGGACAGTAATTTATTCTCCACAGTCACTCCCTGACATGCTCAGGGTGAAGGACAGTAATTTCCTCTCCACAGTCACTCCCTGACCTGCTCAGGGTGAAGGACTGTAATTTGCTCTCCACAGTCACTCTCTGACCCGCTCAGGGTGAAGGACTGTAATTTCCTCTCCACAGTCACTCCCTGACCTGCTCAGGGTGAAGGACTGAAATTTCCTCTCAACTGTCACACCCTGACCTGTTCAGGGTGACGGACAGTAAGTTCTTCTCCACAGTCATTCTATGATCTGTTCAGGGTGAAGGACAGTAATTTCCTCCCCACAGTCACACCGTGACCTGTTCAGGTGAAGAACTGTAATTTACTCTCCACAGTCACACCCTTACCTGTACAGGGAGAAGGACAGTAATATTCTTTCGACAGTCACTCCCTGACATGTTGAGGTGAAGGACAGTAATTTCCACTCCGCAGTCACTCCCGGACCTGTTCAGGTGAAGGACTGTAATTTCCTCTCAACTGTCACACCTTGACCTGTTCAGGGTGACGGACAGTAAGTTCTTCTCCACAGTCATTCTATGATCTGTTCAGGGTGAAGGACAGTAATTTCCTCCCCACAGTCACACCGTGACCTGTTCAGGTGAAGAACTGTAATTTACTCTCCACAGTCACACCCTTACCTGTACAGGGAGAAGGACAGTAATATTCTTTCGACAGTCACTCCCTGACATGTTGAGGTGAAGGACTGTAATTTCCACTCCGCAGTCACTCTATGATCTGTTCAGGGTGAAGGACTGTAAATTCCTCTCGACAGTCACAACCTTACGAGTACAGGGTGAAGGACAGTAAATTTCTCTCCCCAGTCAATCTATGACCAGTTCAGGATGAAGGACAGTAATTTATTCTCCACAGTCACTACCTGATCTGTTCAAGTTGAAGGACAGTAATTTCCTCTCAATAGTCACACCCTGACCTATTCAGGGTGAAGAACTGTAATTTCCTCTCAACTGTTACACCCTGACCTGTTCAGGGTGAAGGACAGTAATTTCCTCTCCACAGTCACTCCCTGACCTGTTCAGTGTGAAGGACAGTAATTCCCTCTCCACATTAACTAACTGAACGGGTCAGGGTGAAGGACAGTAATTTCCTCTCTACAGTCACTCGCTGACCTGTTCAGGTGAAGGATGGTAATTTCCTCTCCACAGTCACTCTATGACCTGTTCAGGGTGAAGGACAGTAATTTCCTCTCCACAGTCACACCCTTGTGAGTACAGGGTGAAGGACAGTAATTTCCTCTCCACATTCACTATCTGACCTGGTCAGGGTGAAGGACAGTAATTTCCTCTCCACAGTCATACCGTGACCCTTTCAGGTGAAGGACAGTAATTTCCTCTCCACAGTCACCCGCTGACCTGTTCAGTGTGAAGGACAGTAATTTCCTCTCCACATTCACTATCTGACCTGGTCAGGGTGAAGGACAGTAATTTCCTCTCCATAGTCACCCGCTGACCTGTTCAGTGTGAAGGACTGTAATTTCCTCTCCACATTCACTACCTGACCTGGTCTGGGTGAAGGACAGTAATTTTCCCTCCCCAGTCAATCTATGACCTATTCAGGGTGAAGGAAAGTAATTTTTTCTCCACAGTCACTCACTGATTGGTTCAAAGTGAAGGACTGTAAATTTTTCTCAACAGACACTCCCGGACCTGTTGAAGGTGATGGAAAGTAATTTCCTCTCCACTGTCACTCCCTGACCTGTTCAGGTGAAGGACAGTAATTTCCTCTCGACAGTCACTAGCTGTCCTGTTCAGGGTGAAGAACTGTAATATACTCTCCACAGTCACACCCTGACCTGTTCAGTGTGAAGGACAGTAAATTCCTTTCCACAGTCACTCTAGACCTGTTGAGCGTGAAGGAAAGTAATTTCCTCTCCACAGTGACTACCTGACCCGCATTGGTGAAGGACAGTTATTTCCTCTCCACAGTCACTTTATGAACAGTTCCGGGTGAAGTACAGTAATATCTTCTCCACAGAGACTCCCTGACTTGTTCAAGGTGAAGGACAGTAATTTACTCTCCACAGTCACACCTTGACCCTTTCAGGTGAAGGACTGTAATTTCCTCTCGACAGTCGCACCCTTATGAGTACAGGGTGAAGGACAGTAATTTCTTCCCCACAGTAACTGACTGACATGCAGAAGGTGAAGAACAGTAATTTCCTCTCCACAGTCACTCCCTGACCTGTTCAGGTGAAGGACTGTAATTTCCTATCAACTGTTACACCCTGACCTGTTCAGGGTGAAGGATAGTAAGTTCTTCTCCACAGTCACTCTATGACTTGTTCAGGGTGAAGGACAGTAATTTCCTCTCCACAGTCACACCCTGACCTGTTCAGGTGAAGGAATGAAGTTTCCTCTCCACAGACACACTCTGATATGTTCAAATGAAGGAAAGTAATTTTCTCTCAACAGTCACACCCTGACCTGTTCAGCGTGAAGGACAGTAATTTGCTTTCCACAGTCACTCTAGACCTGTTGAGAGTGAAGGAAAGTAATTTCCTCTCCACAGTCACTCTGTTACCTGTTCAGGTGAAGGACTGTAATTTCCTCTCCACAGTCACACTATGATCTGTTCAAGGTGAAGGACAGTAAATTCTTCACAACAGTCACTCCCTGACCTGTTCAGGGTGAAGTACAGTAAGTTCTTCTCACAGTCAGTCTATGACCTGTTCAGGGTGAAGGACAGTAATTTTCTTTCCATAGTCACTCCCTGACCTGTTCAGGTGAAGGACAGTAATTTCCTCTCGACAGTCACTAGCCGTCCTGTTCAGGGTGAAGAAATGTAATATACTCTCCACAGTCACTCCTTGACCTGATCAGGTGAAGGACTGTAATTTCCTATCAACTGTTACACCCTGAACTGTTCCGGGTGAAGTACAGTAAGTTCTTCCCCACAGTCACTCTATGATCTGTTCAGGGTGAAGGACAGTAATTTCATATCCACAGTCGCACCCTGACCTGTTCAGGTGAAGGAATGAAGTTTCCTCTCTGCACAGACACACTCTGATATGTTCAAATGAAGGAGAGTAATTTTCTCTCAACAGTCGCACCCTGACCTGTTCAGCGTGAAGGACAGTAATTTCCTTTCCACAATTACTCTAGACCTGTTTAGAGTGAAGGAAAGTAATTTCCTCTCCACAGTCACACTGTTACCTGTTCAGGTGAAGGACTGTAACTTCCTATCCAAAGTCACACTATGATCTGTTCAAGGTGAAGGATAGTAAATTCTTCACAACAGTCACTCCGTGACCTGTTCAGGTGAAGGACTGTAATTTCTTCTCCATAGTCACTACCTGATCTGTCAAGGTGAAGGACAGCAAATTCTTCACAACAGTCACTCCCTGACCTGTTCAGTGTGAAGGACAGTAATTTCCTCTCCACAGTCACTCCCTGACCTGTTCAGGGTGAAGAACTGTAATATACTCTCCACAGTCACACCCTTACCTGTACAAGGTGAAGGACAGTAACATTCTTTCCACAGTCACTCACTGACTTGTTGAGGTGAACGACTGAAATTTCCTCTCCACAGTCACGCTATGACCTGTTCAGGGTGAAGGACATTAATTTCCTCTCCACAGTCACACCATTACGAGTACAGGGTGAAGGACAGTAATTTCCTCTCCACAGTCACTCCCTGACCTGTTCAGGTGAAGGACTGTAATTTCCTATCAACTGTTACACCCTGAACTGTTCCGGGTGAAGTACAGTAAGTTCTTCCCCACAGTCACTCTATGATCTGTTCAAGGTGAAGGATAGTAAATTCTTCACAACAGTCACTCCGTGACCTGTTCAGGTGAAGGACTGTAATTTCTTCTCCATAGTCACTACCTGATCTGTCAAGGTGAAGGACAGTAAATTCTTCACAACAGTCATTCCCTGACCTGTTCAGTGTGAAGGACAGTAATTTCCTCTCCACAGTCACTCCCTGACCTGTTCAGCGTGAAGGACAGTAATTTGCTTTCCACAGTCACTCTAGACCTGTTGAGAGTGAAGGAAAGTAATTTCCTCTCCACAGTCACTCTGTTACCTGTTCAGGTGAAGGACTGTAATTTCCTCTCCACAGTCACACTATGATCTGTTCAAGGTGAAGGACAGTAAATTCTTCACAACAGTCACTCCCTGACCTGTTCAGGGTGAAGTACAGTAAGTTCTTCTCACAGTCAGTCTATGACCTGTTCAGGGTGAAGGACAGTAATTTTCTTTCCATAGTCACTCCCTGACCTGTTCAGGTGAAGGACAGTACTTTCCTATCAACTGTTACACCCTGACCTGTTCAGGATGAAGGATAGTAAGTTCTTCTCCACAGTCACTCTATGACCTGTTCAAGTGAAGGACTGTAATTTCCTCTCCACAGTCACTCTATGATCTGTTCAGTGTGAAGGACAGTAATTTCCTCTCCACAGTCAATCTACGACCTGTTCAGGGTGAAGGACAGTAATTTCTTCTGCACATTCACACCCTTGTGAGTACACGGTGAAGGACAGTAATTTCCTCTCCACAGTCAGCCGCTGACCTGTTCAGTGTGAAGGACAGTAATTTCCTCGCCACATTAACTATCTGACCTGGTCAGGGTGAAGGACAGTAATTTCCTCTCCACAGTCAGACCCTTGTGAGTACAGGGTGAAGGACAGTAATTTCCTCTCCACAGTCAGCGGCTGACCTGTTCAGTGTGAAGGACTGTAATTTCCTCTCCACATTCACTACCTGACCTGGTCTGGGTGAAGGACAGTAATTTTCCCTCCCCAGTCAATCTATGATCTGTTCAAGGTGAAAGACGGTAAATTTTTCTCAACAGACACTCCCTGACCTGTTGAAGGTGATGGAAAGTAATTTCCTCTCCACTGTCACTCCCTGACCTGTTCAGGTGAAGGATAGTAAGTTCTTCCCCACAGTTACTCTATGATATGATCAGGGTGAAGGACAGTAATTTTCCCTCCCCAGTCAATCTATGAGCTGTTCAGGGTGAAGGACAGTAATTTTTCTCCACAGTCACTCACTGATTGGTTCAAGGTGAAGGACAGTAAATTTTTCTCAACAGACACTCCCGGACCTGTTGAAGGTGATGGAAAGTAATTTCCTCTCCACTGTCACTCCCTGACCTTTTCAGGTGAAGGACAGTAATTTCCTCTCGACAGTCACTAGCTGACCTGTTCAGGGTGAAGAACTGTAATTTACTCTCCACAGTCAAACCCTTACCTGTACAGGGTGAAGGACAGTAACATTCTTTCCACAGTCACTCACTGACCTGTTGAGGTGAACGACTGAAATTTCCTCACCACAGTCACGCTATGACCTGTTCAGGGTGAAGGACATTAATTTCCTCTCCACAGTCACTCCCTGACCTGTTCAGGTGAAGGATAGTAAGTTCTTCCCACAGTTACTCTATGATATGATCAGGGTGAAGGACAGTAATTTTCTCTCAACAGTCACACCCTGACCTGTTCAGCGTGAAGGACAGTAATTTTCTCTCAACAGTCACACCCTGACCTGTTGAGAATGAAGGAAAGTAATTTCCTCTCCACAGTCACACTGTTACCTGTTCAGGTGAAGGACTGTAATTTCCTCTCCAAAGTCACTCTATGATCTGTTCAGGTGAAGGACAGTAAATTCTTCACAACAGTCACTCCCTGACCTGTTCAGGTGAAGGACTGTAATTTCTTCTCCACAGTCACTACCTGATCTGTTCAAGGTGAAGAAACGTAATTTCCTCTCCACTGTCACACCCTGAACTGTTTCGGGTGAAGTACAGTAAGTTCTTCTCACAGTCACTCTATGACCTGTTCAGGGTGAAGGACAGTAACTTTCTTTCCACAGTCACTCCCTGACCTGTTCAGGTGAAGGACTGTAATTTCCTATCAACTGTTACACCCTGACCTGTTCAGGGTGAAGGATAGTAAGTTCTTCTCCACAGTCACTCTATGATTTGTTCAGGGTGAAGGACAGTAATTTCCTCTCCGCAGACGGACCCTGACCTGTTCAGCGTGAAGGACAGTAAATTCCTTTCCACAGTCACTCTAGACCTGTTAAGAGTGAAGGAAAGTAATTTCCTCTCCACAGTCACTACCTGACCTGGACTGGGTGAAGGACAGTAATTTTCCCTCCCCAGTCAATCTATGATCTGTTCAAGTTGAAGGACAGTAAATTTTTCTCCACAGTCACTACCTGATCTTTTCAAGGTGAAGGACAGTAAATTCTTCACAACAGTCACTCCCTGAGCTGTTCAGGTGAAGGACTGTAATTTCTTCTCCACAGTCACTACCTGATCTGTCAAGGTGAAGGACAGTAAATTCTTCACAACAGTCACTCCCTGACCTGTTCAAGGTGAAGGACAGTAATTTCCTCTCCACAGTCACACCCTGATGTTTTCAGATGAAGGACAGTAATTTCCTCTCCACAGTCACTACCTGACCTGTTCAGGGTGAAGAACTGTAATTTCCTCTCAACTGTTACACCCTGACCTGTTCAGGATGAAGGATAGTAAGTTCTTCCCCACAGTTACTCTGTGATCTGTTCAGAGTGAAGGACAGTAATTTTCTCTCAACAGTCACACCCTGACCTGTTCAGCGTGAAGGACAGTAATTTTCTCTCAACAGTCACACTGTTACCTGTTCAGGTGAAGGACTGTAATTTCCTCTCCAAAGTCACTCTATGATCTGTTCAGGTGAAGGACAGTAAATTCTTCACAACAGTCACTCCCTGACCTGTTCAGGTGAAGGACTGTAATTTCTTCTCCACAGTCACTACCTGATCTGTTCAAGGTGAAGAAACGTAATTTCCTCTCCACTGTCACACCCTGAACTGTTTCGGGTGAAGTACAGTAAGTTCTTCTCACAGTCACTCTATGACCTGTTCAGGGTGAAGGACAGTAACTTTCTTTCCACAGTCACTCCCTGACCTGTTCAGGTGAAGGACTGTAATTTCCTATCAACTATTACACCCTGACCTGTTCAGGGTGAAGGATAGTAAGTTCTTCTCCACAGTCACTCTATGATCTGTTCAGGGTGAAGGACAGTAATTTCCTCTCCGCAGACAGACCCTGACCTGTTCAGGTGAATGAATGAAATTTACTCTCCACAGACACACCCTGACCTGTTCAGCGTGAAGGACAGTAAATTCCTTTCCACAGTCACTCTAGACCTGTTAAGAGTGAAGGAAAGTAATTTCCTCTCCACAGTCACGCTGTTACCTGTTCAACTGAAGGACTGTAATTTCCTCTCCACAGTCACTCTATGATCTGTTCAGGGTGAAGGACAGTAATTTCCTCTCCACAGTCACGCCCTGACCAGTTCAGTGAGAAGGACAGTAATTCCCTCTCCACAGTCACTACCTGACCTGGACTGGGTGAAGGACAGTAAATTCTTCACAACAGTCACTCCCTGAGCTGTTCAGGTGAAGGACTGTAATTTCTTCTCCACAGTCACACCCTGACCTGTTCAAGGTGAAGGACAGTAATTTCCTCTCCACAGTCACACCCTGATGTTTTCAGATGAAGGACAGTAATTTCCTCTCCACTGTAACTACTGGCCTGTTCAGGGTGAAGAACTGTAATTTCCTCTCAACTGTCACACCCTGAACTGTTCCGGGTGAAGTACAGTAAGTTCTTCTCACAGTCACTCTATGACCTGTTCAGGGTGAAGGACAGTAATTTTCTTTCCACAGTCACTCCCTGACCTGGTCTGGGTGAAGGACAGTAATTTTCCCTCCCCAGTCAATCTACAACCTGTTCAGGGTGAAGGACAGAAATTTTACTCCACAGTCTCTCACTGATTGGTTCAAGGTGAAAGACAGTAAATTTTTCTCAACAGACACTCCCTGACCTGTTGAAGGTGAAGGATAGTAAGTTCTTCCCCACAGTTACTCTGTGATCTGTTCAGGGTGAAGGACAGTAATTTTCTCTCAACAGTCACACCCTGACCTGTTCAGCGTGAAGGACAGTAATTTTCTCTCAACAGTCACACCCTGACCTGTTGAGAGTGAAGGAAAGTAATTTCCTCACCACAGTCACACTGTTACCTGTTCAGGTGAAGGACTGTAATTTCCTCTACAAAGTCACTCTATGATCTGTTCAGGTGAAGGACAATAAATTCTTCACAACAGTCACTCCCTGACCTGTTCAAGGTGAAGGACAGTAATTTCCTCTCCATTGTCACTACCTGACCTGTTCAGGTTGAAGAACTGAAATTTCCTCTCCACTGTCACAACCTGAACTGTTCCGGGTGAAGTACAGTAAGTCTTCTCACAGTCACTCTATGACCTGTTCAGGGTGAAGGACAGTAATTTTCTTTCCACAGTCACTCCCTGACCTGTTCAGGTGAAGGACTGTAATTTCCTATCAACTGTTACACCCTGACCTGTTCAGGGTGAAGGATAGTAAGTTCTTCTCCACAGTCACTCTATGATCTGTTCAGGGTGAAGGACAGTAATTTCCTCTCCGCAGACAGACCCTGACCTGTTCAGGTGAATGAATGAAATTTCCTCTCCACAGACACACCCTGACCTGTTCAGCGTGAAGGACAGTAATTTTCTCTCAACAGTCACACTGTTACCTGTTCAACTGAAGGACTGTAATTTCCTCTCCACAGTCACTCTATGATCTGTTCAGGGTGAAGGACAGTAATTTCCTCTCCACAGTCACGCCCTGACCAGTTCATTGAGAAGGACAGTAATTCCCTCTCCACAGTCACTCCCTGACCTGTTCAGGTGAAGGACTGTAATTTCCTCTCCACAGTCACACCCTTGTGAGTACACGGTGAAGGACTGTAATTTCCTCTCCACAGTCACTCCCTGACCTGTTCAGTGTGAAGGACAGTAATTTCCTCTCCACATTCACACCCTTGTGAGTACACGGTGAAGGACAGTAATTTCCTCTCCACAGTCAATCTACGACCTGTTCAGGGTGAAGGACAGTAATTTCCTCTCCATATTTACACGCTTGTGAGTACACGGTGAAGGACAGTAATTTCCTCTCCACAGTCAGCCGCTGACCTGTTCAGTGTGAAGGACAGTAATTTCCTCGCCACATTAACTATCTGACCTGGTCAGGGTGAAGGACAGTAATTTCCTCACCACAGTCACACCCTTGTGAGTACACAGTGAAGGACAGTAATTTCCTCTCCACAGTCAGCCGCTGACCTGTTCAGTGTGAAGGACTGTAATTTCCTCTCCACATTCACTACCTGACCTGGTCTGGGTGAAGGACAGTAATTTTCCCTCCCCAGTCAATCTACAACCTGTTCAGGGTGAAGGACAGAAATTTTACTCCACAGTCTCTCACTGATTGGTTCAAGGTGAAAGACAGTAAATTTTTCTCAACAGACACTCCCTGACCTGTTGAAGGTGATGGAAAATAATTTCCTCTCCACTGTCACTCCCTGACCTGTTCAGGTGAAGGATAGTAAGTTCTTCCCCACAGTTACTCTGTGATCTGTTCAGGGTGAAGGACAGTAATTTTCTCTCAACAGTCACACCCTGACCTGTTCAGCGTGAAGGACAGTAATTTTCTCTCAACAGTCACACCCTGACCTGTTGAGAGTGAAGGAAAGTAATTTCCTCACCACAGTCACACTGTTACCTGTTCAGGTGAAGGACTGTAATTTCCTCTACAAAGTCACTCTATGATCTGTTCAGGTGAAGGACAATAAATTCTTCACAACAGTCACTCCCTGACCTGTTCAAGGTGAAGGACAGTAATTTCCTCTCCATTGTCACTACCTGACCTGTTCAGGTTGAAGAACTGAAATTTCCTCTCCACTGTCACAACCTGAACTGTTTCGGGTGGAGTACAGTAAGTTCTTCTCCACAGTCACTCTATGATCTGTTCAGGGTGAAGGACAGTAATTTCCTCTCCGCAGACAGACCCTGACCTGTTCAGGTGAAGGAATGAAATTTCCTCTCCACAGACACACTCTGACATGTTGAAATGAAGGACAGTAATTTTCTCCCAACATCACACACTGACCTGTTCAGTGTGAAGGACAGTAAATTCCTTTCCACAGTCACTCTAGACCTGTTGCGAGTGAAGTAAAGTAATTTCCTCTCCACAGTCACTACCTGACCTGGTCTGGGTGAAGGACAGTAATTTTCCCTCCCCAGTCAATCTATGACCTTTTCAGGGTGAAGGACAGTAATTTTTCTCCACAGTCACTCACTGATTGGTTCAAGGTGAAGGACAGTAAATTTTTCTCAACAGACACTCCCGGACCTGTTAAAGGTGATGGAAAGTAATTTCCTCTCCACTGTCACTCCCTGACCTTTTCAGGTGAAGGACAGCAATTTCCTCTCGACAGTCACTAGCTGACATGTTCAGGGTGAAGAACTGTAATTTACTCTCCACAGTCACACCCTTAGCAGTTCAGGTGAAGGACAGTAATTTCCTTTCGACAATCACTAGCTGACCTGTTCAGGGTGAAGAACTGTAATATACTCTCCACAGTCAGACCCTCACCTGTTCAGTGTGAAGGACAGTAACATTCTTTCCACAGTCACTCACTGACCTGTTGAGGTGAACGACTGAAATTTCCTCACCACAGTCACGCTATGACCTGTTCAGGGTGAAGGACATTAATTTCCTCTCCACAGTCACACCATTACGAGTACAGGGTGAAGGACAGTAATTTCCTCTCCACAGTCACTCCCTGACCTGTTCAGGTGAAGAACTGTAATTTCCTCTCAACTGTTACACCCTGAACTGTTCCGGGTGAAGTACAGTAAGTTCTTTCCCACAGTCACTCTATGATCTGTTCAGGGTGAAGGACAGTAATTTCATATCCACAGTCACTCTATGATCTGTTCAAGGTGAAGGACAGTAAATTCTTCACAACAGTCACTCCCTGACCTGTTCAAGGTGAAGGACAGTAATTTCCTCTCCACAGTCACACCCTGATGTTTTCAGGTGAAGGACAGTAATTTCCTCTCCACAGTCACTACCTGACCTGTTCAGGGTGAAGAACTGTAATTTCCTCTCAACTGTCACACCCTGAACTGTTCCGGGTGAAGTACAGTAAGTTCTTCTCACAGTCACTCTATGACCTGTTCAGGGTGAAGGACAGTAATTTTCTTTCCACAGTCACTCCCTGACCTGTTCAGGTGAAGGACTGTAATTTCCTAGCAACTGTTACACCCTGACCTGTTCAGGGTGAAGGATAATAAGTTCTTCTCCACAGTCACTCTATGATCTGTTCAGGGTGAAGGACAGTAATTTCCTCTCCACAGTCACTCTATGATCTGTTCAGGGTTAAGGACAGTAATTTCCTCTCCACAGTCACTCCCTGACCTGTTCAGTGTGAAGGACCGTAATTTCCTCTCCACAGTCTCACCCTTGTGAGTACACGGTGAAGGACAGTAATTTCCTCTCCACAGTCACTCCCTGACCTGTTCAGTGTGAAGGACAGTAATTTCCTCTCCACAGTCACTCCCTGACCTGTTCAGTGTGAAGGACAGTAATTTCCTCTCCACAGTCACTCCCTGACCTGTTCAGGGTGAAGGACAGTAATTTCCTCTCCACATTCACACCCTTGTGAGTACACGGTGAAGGACAGTAATTTCCTCTCCACAGTCAATCTACGACCTGTTCAGGGTGAAGGACAGTAATTTTACTCCACAGTCTCTCACTGATTGGTTCAAGGTGAAAGACAGTAAATTTTTCTCAACAGACACTCCCTGACCTGTTGAAGGTGATGGAAAATAATTTCCTCTCCACTGTCATTCCCTGACCTGTTCAGGTGAAGGATAGTAAGTTCTTCCCCACAGTTACTCTGTGATCTGTTCAGAGTGAAGGACAGTAATTTTCTCTCAACAGTCACACCCTGACCTGTTCAGCGTGAAGGACAGTAATTTTCTCTCAACAGTCACACTGTTACCTGTTCAGGTGAAGGACTGTAATTTCCTCTCCAAAGTCACTCTATGATCTGTTCAGGTGAAGGACAGTAAATTCTTCACAACAGTCACTCCCTGACCTGTTCAGGTGAAGGACTGTAATTTCTTCTCCACAGTCACTAACTGATCTGTTCAAGGTGAAGGACAATAAATTCTTTACAACAGTCACTCCCTGACCTGTTCAAGGTGAAGGACAGGAATTTCCTCTCCACTGTCACTATCTGACCTGTTCAGGTTGAAGAACTGTAATTTCCTCTCCACTGTCACACCCTGAACTGTTCCGGGTGGAGTATAGTAAGTTCTTCTCCACAGTCACTCTATGATCTGTTCAGGGTGAAGGACAGTAATTTCCTCTCCGCAGACAGACCCTGACCTGTTGAGGTGAAGGAATGAAATTTCCTCTCCACAGACACACTCTGACATGTTGAATTGAAGGACAGTAATTTGCTCTCAACATCACACACTGACCTGTTCAGTGTGAAGGACAGTAAATTCCTTTCCACAGTCACTCTAGACCTGTTGAGAGTGAAGTAAAGTAATTTCCTCTCCACAGTCACACTGTTACCTGTTCAAGTGAAGGACTGTAATTTCCTCTCCACAGTCACTCTATGATCTGTTCAGGCTGAAGGACAGTAATTTCCTCTCCACAGTCACACCGTGACCCTTTCAGGTGAAGGACTGTAATTTCCTCTCTACAGTCACTCCCTGACCTGTTCAGTGAGAAGGACAGTAATTCCCTCGCCACATTCACTATCTGACCTGGTCAGGGTGAAGGACAGTAATTTTCCCTCCCCAGTCAATCTATGACCTGTTCAGGGTGAAGGACAGTAATTTTTTCTCCACAGTCACTCACTGATTGTTTCAAGGTGAAGGGCAGTAAATTTTCTCAACAGACACTCCCTGACCTGTTGAAGGTGATGGAAAGTAATTTCTTCTCCACAGTCACTCTATGATCTGTTCAGGGTGAAGGACTGTAATTTCCTCTCCACAGTCACTCCCTGATGTTTTCAGATGAAGGACAGTAATTTCCTCTCCACTGTAACTACTGGCCTGTTCAGGGTGAAGAACTCTAATTTCCTCTCAACTGTCACACCCTGAACCGTTCCGGGTGAAAGACAGTAATTTCCTTTCCACAGTCACTACCTGACCTGATCAGGTGAAGGACTGTAATTTCCTATCAACTGTTACACCCTGACCTGTTCAGGGTGAAGGATAGTAAGTTCTTCTCCACAGTCACTCTATGATCTGTTCAGGGTGAAGGACAGTAATTTCCTCTCAGCAGACAGACCCTGACCTGTTCAGGTGAAGGAATAAAATTTCCTCTCCACAGACACACTCTGACATGTTCAAATGAAGGACAGTAATTTCCTCTCCACAGTCACTACCTGACCTTTTCAGGGTGAAGGACTGTAATTTCCTATCAACTGTTACACCCTGACCTGTTCAGGATGAAGGATAGTAAGTTCTTCTCCACAGTCACTCTATGATCTGTTCAGTGTGAAGGACAGTAATTTCCTCTCCACAGTCAATCTACGACCTGTTCAGGGTGAAGGACAGTAATTTCCTCTGCACATTCACACCCTTGTGAGTACACGGTGAAGGACAGTAATTTCCTCGCCACATTCACTATCTGACCTGGTCAGGGTGAAGGACAGTAATTTCCTCTCCACAGTCACACCCTTGTGAGTACAGGGTGAAGGACAGTAATTTCCTCTCCACAGTCAGCGGCTGACCTGTTCAGTGTGAAGGACTGTAATTTCCTCTCCACATTCACTACCTGACCTGGTCTGGGTGAAGGTCAGTAATTTTCCCTCCCCAGTCAATCTATGACCTGTTCAGGGTGAAGGACAGTAAGTTCTTCCCCACAGTTACTCTATGATATGATCAGGGTGAAGGACAGTAATTTTCCCTCCCCAGTCAATCTATGAGCTGTTCAGGGTGAAGGACAGTAATTTTTCTCCACAGTCACTCACTGATTGGTTCAAGGTGAAGGACAGTAAATTTTTCTCAACAGACACTCCCGGACCTGTTGAAGGTGATGGAAAGTAATTTCCTCTCCACTGTCACTCCCTGACCTTTTCAGGTGAAGGACAGTAATTTCCTCTCGACAGTCACTAGCTGACCTGTTCAGGGTGAAGAACTGTAATTTACTCTCCACAGTCAAACCCTTACCTGTACAGGGTGAAGGACAGTAACATTCTTTCCACAGTCACTCACTGACCTGTTGAGGTGAACGACTGAAATTTCCTCACCACAGTCACGCTATGACCTGTTCAGGGTGAAGGACATTAATTTCCTCTCCACACTCACACCATTACGAGTACAAGGTGAAGGACAGTAATTTCCTCTCCACAGTCACTCCCTGACCTGTTCAGGTGAAGGATAGTAATTTTCTCTCAACAGTCACACCCTGACCTGTTCAGCGTGAAGGACAGTAATTTTCTCTCAACAGTCACACCCTGACCTGTTGAGAGTGAAGGAAAGTAATTTCCTCTCCACAGTCACACTGTTACCTGTTCAGGTGAAGGACTGTAATTTCCTCTCCAAAGTCACTCTATGATCTGTTCAGGTGAAGGACTGTAAATTCTTCACAACAGTCACTCCCTGACCTGTTCAGGTGAAGGACTGTAATTTCTTCTCCACAGTCACTACCTGATCTGTTCAAGGTGAAGAAACGTAATTTCCTCTCCACTGTCACACCCTGAACTTTTTCGGGTGAAGTACAGTAAGTTCTTCTCACAGTCACACTATGACCTGTTCAAGGTGAAGGACAGTAACTTTCTTTCCACAGTCACTCCCTGACCTGTTCAGGTGAAGGACTGTAATTTCCTATCAACTGTTACACCCTGACCTGTTCAGGGTGAAGGATAGTAAGTTCTTCTCCACAGTCACTCTATGATCTGTTCAGGGTGAAGGACAGTAAATTCCTTTCCACAGTCACTCTAGACCTGTTAAGAGTGAAGGAAAGTAATTTCCTCTCCACAGTCACTCTAGACCTGTTAAGAGTGAAGGACTGTAATTTCCTCTCCACAGTCACTCTATGATCTGTTCAGGGTGAAGGACAGTAATTTCCTCTCCACAGTCACGCCCTGACCAGTTCAGTGAGAAGGACAGTAATTCCCTCTCCACAGTCACTACCTGACCTGGACTGGGTGAAGGACAGTAATTTTCCCTCCCCAGTCAATCTATGATCTGTTCAAGTTGAAGGACAGTAAATTTTTCTCCACAGTCACTACCTGATCTTTTCAAGGTGAAGGACAGTAAATTCTTCACAACAGTCACTCCCTGAGCTGTTCAGGTGAAGGACTGTAATTTCTTCTCCACAGTCACTACCTGATCTGTTCAAGGTGAAGGACAGTAAATTCTTCACAACAGTCACTCCCTGACCTGTTCAAGGTGAAGGACAGTAATTTCCTCTCCACAGTCACACCCTGATGTTTTCAGGTGAAGGACAGTAATTTCCTCTCCACAGTCACTACCTGACCTGTTCAGGGTGAAGAACTGTAATTTCCTCTCAACTGTCACACCCTGAACTGTTCCGGGTGAAGTACAGTAAGTTCTTCTCACAGTCACTCTATGACCTGTTGAGAGTGAAGGACAGTAATTTTCTTTCCACAGTCACTACCTGACCTGTTCAGGTGAAGGACAGTAATTTCCTATCAACTGTTACACCCTGATCTGTTCAGGATGAAGGATAGTAAGTTCTTCTCCACAGTCACTCTATGACCTGTTGAGAGTGAATGAAAGTAATTTCCTCTCCACAGTCACACTGTTACCAGTTCAAGTGAAGGACTGTAATTTCCTATCAACTGTTACACCCTGACCTGTTCAGGGTGAAGGATAGTAAGTTCTTCTCCACAGTCAATCTATGATCTGTTCAGGGTGAAGGACTGTAATTTCCTCTCCACAGTCACGCCCTGACCTGTTCAGTGAGAAGGACAGTAATTCCCTCGCCACATTCACTATCTGACCTGGTCAGGGTGAAGGACAGTAATTTCCTCTCCACAGTCACCCGCTGACCTGTTCAGTGTGAAGGACTGTAATTTCCTCTCCACATTCACTACCTGACCTGGTCTCGGTGAAGGACAGTAATTTTCCCTCCCCAGTCAATCTATGACCTGTTCAGGGTGAAGGACAGTAACATTCTTTCCACAGTCAGTCACTGACCTGTTGAGGTGAACGACTGAAATTTCCTCACCACAGTCACGCTATGACCTGTTCAGGGTGAAGGACATTAATTTCCTCTCCACAGTCACACCATTACGAGTACAAGGTGAAGGACAGAAATTTCCTTTCCACAGTCACTCCCTGACCTGTTCAGGTGAAGGACTGTAATTTCCTATCAACTGTTACACCCTGAACTGTTCCGGGTGAAGTACAGTAAGTTCTTCCCCACAGTCACTCTATGATTTGTTCAGGGTGAAGGACAGTAATTTCATATCCGCAGTCACACCCTGACCTGTTCAGGAGAAGGAATGAAGTTTCCTCTCCACAGACACTCTGATATGTTCAATTGAAGGAGAGTAATTTTCTCTCAACAGTCACACCCTGACCTGTTCAGCGTGAAGGACAGTAATTTCCTTTCCACAGTCACTCTAGACCTGTTGAGAGTGAAGGAAAGTAATTTCCTCTCCACAGTCACACTGTTACCTGTTCAGGTGAAGGACTGTAATTTCCTCTCCACGGTCACTCTATGATCTGTTCAGGGTGAAGGACAGTAATTTCCTCTCCACAGTCACACCGTAACCCTTTCAGGTGAAGGACTGTAATTTCCTCTCCCCAGACACCCGCTGACCTGTTCAGTGTGAAGGACTGTAATTTCCTCTCCACATTCACTACCTGACCTGGTCTGGGTGAAAGACAGTAATTTCTTCTCCACAGTCACTCACTGATTGTTTCAAGGTGAAGGGCAGTAAATTTTCTCAACAGACACTCCCTGACCTGTTGAAGGTGATGGAAAGTAATTTCCTCTCCACTGTCACTCCCTGACAAGTTCAGGTGAAGGACTGTAATTTCTTCTCCACAGTCACTACCTGAACTGTTCAGGTGAAGGACTGTAATTTCTTCTCCACAGTCACTACCTGATCTGTTCAAGGTGAAGGACAGTAATTTCCTCTCCACAGTCACACCCTGATGTTTTCAGATGAAGGACAGTAATTTCCTCTCCACTGTAACTACTGGCCTGTTCAGGGTGAAGAACTGTAATTTCCTCTCAACTGTCACACCCTGAACCGTTCCGGGTGAAAGACAGTAATTTCCTTTCCACAGTCACTACCTGACCTTTTCAGGGTGAAGGACTGTAATTTCCTATCAACTGTTACACCCTGACCTGTTCAGGGTGAAGGATAGTAAGTTCTTCTCCACAGTCACTCTATGATCTGTTCAGGGTGAAGGACAGTAATTTTCCCTCCCCAGTCAATCTATGACCTGTTCAGGGTGAAGGACAGTAATTTTTCTCCACAGTCTCTCACTGATTGGTTCAAGGTGAAAGACGGTAAATTTTTCTCAACAGACACACCCTGACCTGTTGAAGGTGATGGAAAGTAATTTCCTCTCCACTGTCACTCCCTGACCTGTTCAGGTGAAGGATAGTAAGTTCTTCCCCACAGTTACTCTATGATCTGTTCAGGGTGAAGGACAGTAATTTTCTCTCAACAGTCACACCCTGACCTGTTCAGCGTGAAGGACAGTAATTTTCTCTCAACAGTCACACCCTGACCTGTTGAGAATGAAGGAAAGTAATTTCCTCTCCACGGTCACACTGTTACCTGTTCAGGTGAAGGACTGTAATTTCCTCTCCAAAGTCACTCTATGATCTGTTCAGGTGAAGGACTGTAAATTCTTCACAACAGTCACTCCCTGACCTGTTCAGGTGAAGGACTGTAATTTCTTCTCCACAGTCACTACCTGATCTGTTCAAGGTGAAGGACTGTAATTTCCTCTCCACTGTCACACCCTGAACTGTTTCGGGTGAAGTACAGTAAGTTCTTCTCACAGTTACTCTATGACCTGTTCAGGGTGAAGGACAGTAACTTTCTTTCCACAGTCACTCCCTGACCTGTTCAGGTGAAGGACAGTAATTTCCTATCAACTGTTACACCCTGACCTGTTCAGGGTGAAGGATAGTAGGTTCTTCTCCACGGTCACTCTATGATCTGTTCAGGGTGAAGGACAGTAATTTCCTCTCAGCAGACGGACCCTGACCTGTTCAGGTGAAGGAATGAAATTTCCTCTCCACAGACACACTCTCACATGTTCAAATGAATGACAGTAATTTTCTCTCAACAGTCACTACCTGATCTGTTCAGGGTGAAGAACTGTAATTTCCTCTCAACTGTCACACCCTGAACTGTTCCGGGTGAAGTACAGTAAGTTCTTCTCACAGTCACTCTATGACGTGTTGAGAGTGAAGGACAGTAATTTTCTTTCCACAGTCACTCCCTGACCTGTTTAGGTGAAGGACAGTAATTTCCTCTCGACAGTCACTAGCCGTCCTGTTCAGGGTGAAGAACTGTAATATACTCTCCACAGTCACTCCTTGACCTGATCAGGTGAAGGACTGTAATTTCCTATCAACTGTTACACCCTGAACTGTTCCGGGTGAAGTACAGTAAGTTCTTCTCCACAGTCACTCTATGATCTGTTCAGGGTGAAGGACAGTAATTTCCTCGCCACATTCACTATCTGACCTGGTCAGGGTGAAGGACAGTAATTTCCTCTCCACAGTCACTCTAGACCTGTTAAGAGTGAAGGAAAGTAATTTCCTCTCCACAGTCACACTGTTACCAGTTCAAGTGAAGGACTGTAATTTCCTATCAACTGTTACACCCTGACCTGTTCAGGGTGAAGGATAGTAAGTTCTTCTCCACAGTCACTCTATGATCTGTTCAGGGTGAAGGACTGTAATTTCCTCTCCACAGTCACGCCCTGACCTGTTCAGTGAGAAGGACAGTAATTCCCTCGCCACATTCACTATCTGACCTGGTCAGGGTGAAGGACAGTAATTTCCTCTCCACAGTCACCCGCTGACCTGTTCAGTGTGAAGGACTGTAATTTCCTCTCCACATTCACTACCTGACCTGGTCTCGGTGAAGGACAGTAATTTTCCCTCCCCAGTCAATCTATGACCTGTTCAGGGTGAAGGACAGTAACATTCTTTCCACAGTCAGTCACTGACCTGTTGAGGTGAACGACTGAAATTTCCTCACCACAGTCACGCTATGACCTGTTCAGGGTGAAGGACATTAATTTCCTCTCCACAGTCACACCATTACGAGTACAAGGTGAAGGACAGTAATTTCCTCTCCACAGTCACTCCCTGACCTGTTCAGGTGAAGGACTGTAATTTCCTATCAACTGTTACACCCTGAACTGTTCCGGGTGAAGTACAGTAAGTTCTTCCCCACAGTCACTCTATGATTTGTTCAGGGTGAAGGACAGTAATTTCATATCCGCAGTCACACCCTGACCTGTTCAGGAGAAGGAATGAAGTTTCCTCTCCACAGACACTCTGATATGTTCAATTGAAGGAGAGTAATTTTCTCTCAACAGTCACACCCTGACCTGTTCAGCGTGAAGGACAGTAATTTCCTTTCCACAGTCACTCTAGACCTGTTGAGAGTGAAGGAAAGTAATTTCCTCTCCACAGTCACACTGTTACCTGTTCAGGTGAAGGACTGTAATTTCCTCTCCACGGTCACTCTATGATCTGTTCAGGGTGAAGGACAGTAATTTCCTCGCCACATTCACTATCTGACCTGGTCAGGGTGAAGGACAGTAATTTCCTCTCCACAGTCACTCTAGACCTGTTAAGAGTGAAGGAAAGTAATTTCCTCTCCACAGTCACACTGTTACCAGTTCAAGTGAAGGACTGTAATTTCCTATCAACTGTTACACCCTGACCTGTTCAGGGTGAAGGATAGTAAGTTCTTCTCCACAGTCACTCTATGATCTGTTCAGGGTGAAGGACTGTAATTTCCTCTCCACAGTCACACCCTGATGTTTTCAGATGAAGGACAGTAATTTCCTCTCCACTGTAACTACTGGCCTGTTCAGGGTGAAGAACTGTAATTTCCTCTCAACTGTCACACCCTGAACCGTTCCGGGTGAAAGACAGTAATTTCCTTTCCACAGTCACTACCTGACCTTTTCAGGGTGAAGGACTGTAATTTCCTATCAACTGTTACACCCTGACCTGTTCAGGGTGAAGGATAATAAGTTCTTCTCCACAGTCACTCTATGATCTGTTCAGGGTGAAGGACAGTAATTTCCTCTCCACAGTCACTCTATGATCTGTTCAGGGTTAAGGACAGTAATTTCCTCTCCACAGTCACTCCCTGACCTGTTCAGTGTGAAGGACCGTAATTTCCTCTCCACAGTCTCACCCTTGTGAGTACACGGTGAAGGACAGTAATTTCCTCTCCACAGTCACTCCCTGACCTGTTCAGTGTGAAGGACAGTAATTTCCTCTCCACAGTCACTCCCTGACCTGTTCAGTGTGAAGGACAGTAATTTCCTCTCCACAGTCACTCCCTGACCTGTTCAGGGTGAAGGACTGTAATTTCCTCTCCACAGTCACTCCCTGACCTGTTCAGTGTGAAGGACAGTAATTTCCTCTCCACATTCACACCCTTGTGAGTACACGGTGAAGGACAGTAATTTCCTCTCCACAGTCAATCTACGACCTGTTCAGGGTGAAGGACAGTAATTTTACTCCACAGTCTCTCACTGATTGGTTCAAGGTGAAAGACAGTAAATTTTTCTCAACAGACACTCCCTGACCTGTTGAAGGTGATGGAAAATAATTTCCTCTCCACTGTCATTCCCTGACCTGTTCAGGTGAAGGATAGTAAGTTCTTCCCCACAGTTACTCTGTGATCTGTTCAGAGTGAAGGACAGTAATTTTCTCTCAACAGTCACACCCTGACCTGTTCAGCGTGAAGGACAGTAATTTTCTCTCAACAGTCACACTGTTACCTGTTCAGGTGAAGGACTGTAATTTCCTCTCCAAAGTCACTCTATGATCTGTTCAGGTGAAGGACAGTAAATTCTTCACAACAGTCACTCCCTGACCTGTTCAGGTGAAGGACTGTAATTTCTTCTCCACAGTCACTAACTGATCTGTTCAAGGTGAAGGACAATAAATTCTTTACAACAGTCACTCCCTGACCTGTTCAAGGTGAAGGACAGGAATTTCCTCTCCACTGTCACTATCTGACCTGTTCAGGTTGAAGAACTGTAATTTCCTCTCCACTGTCACACCCTGAACTGTTCCGGGTGGAGTACAGTAAGTTCTTCTCCACAGTCACTCTATGATCTGTTCAGGGTGAAGGACAGTAATTTCCTCTCCGCAGACAGACCCTGACCTGTTCAGGTGAAGGAATGAAATTTCCTCTCCACAGACACACTCTGACATGTTGAATTGAAGGACAGTAATTTGCTCTCAACATCACACACTGACCTGTTCAGTGTGAAGGACAGTAAATTCCTTTCCACCGTCACTCTAGACCTGTTGAGAGTGAAGTAAAGTAATTTCCTCTCCACAGTCACACTGTTACCTGTTCAAGTGAAGGACTGTAATTTCCTCTCCACAGTCACTCTATGATCTGTTCAGGCTGAAGGACTGTAATTTCCTCTCTACAGTCACTCCCTGACCTGTTCAGTGAGAAGGACAGTAATTCCCTCGCCACATTCACTATCTGACCTGGTCAGGGTGAAGGACAGTAATTTTCCCTCCCCAGTCAATCTATGACCTGTTCAGGGTGAAGGACAGTAATTTCCTCTCCACAGTCACACCCTGATGTTTTCAGATGAAGGACAGTAATTTCCTCTCCACTGTAACTACTGGCCTGTTCAGGGTGAAGAACTCTAATTTCCTCTCAACTGTCACACCCTGAACCGTTCCGGGTGAAAGACAGTAATTTCCTTTCCACAGTCACTACCTGACCTTTTCAGGGTGAAGGACTGTAATTTCCTATCAACTGTTACACCCTGACCTGTTCAGGTGAAGGACTGTAATTTCCTATCAACTGTTACACCCTGACCTGTTCAGGGTGAAGGATAGTAAGTTCTTCTCCACAGTCACTCTATGATCTGTTCAGGGTGAAGGACAGTAATTTCCTCTCAGCAGACAGACCCTGACCTGTTCAGGTGAAGGAATAAAATTTCCTCTCCACAGACACACTCTGACATGTTCAAATGAAGGACAGTAATTTCCTCTCCACAGTCACTACCTGACCTTTTCAGGGTGAAGGACTGTAATTTCCTATCAACTGTTACACCCTGACCTGTTCAGGATGAAGGATAGTAAGTTCTTCTCCACAGTCACTCTATGATCTGTTCAGTGTGAAGGACAGTAATTTCCTCTCCACAGTCAATCTACGACCTGTTCAGGGTGAAGGACAGTAATTTCCTCTGCACATTCACACCCTTGTGAGTACACGGTGAAGGACAGTAATTTCCTCGCCACATTCACTATCTGACCTGGTCAGGGTGAAGGACAGTAATTTCCTCTCCACAGTCACACCCTTGTGAGTACAGGGTGAAGGACAGTAATTTCCTCTCCACAGTCAGCGGCTGACCTGTTCAGTGTGAAGGACTGTAATTTCCTCTCCACATTCACTACCTGACCTGGTCTGGGTGAAGGTCAGTAATTTTCCCTCCCCAGTCAATCTATGACCTGTTCAGGGTGAAGGACAGTAAGTTCTTCCCCACAGTTACTCTATGATATGATCAGGGTGAAGGACAGTAATTTTCCCTCCCCAGTCAATCTATGAGCTGTTCAGGGTGAAGGACAGTAATTTTTCTCCACAGTCACTCACTGATTGGTTCAAGGTGAAGGACAGTAAATTTTTCTCAACAGACACTCCCGGACCTGTTGAAGGTGATGGAAAGTAATTTCCTCTCCACTGTCACTCCCTGACCTTTTCAGGTGAAGGACAGTAATTTCCTCTCGACAGTCACTAGCTGACCTGTTCAGGGTGAAGAACTGTAATTTACTCTCCACAGTCAAACCCTTACCTGTACAGGGTGAAGGACAGTAACATTCTTTCCACAGTCACTCACTGACCTGTTGAGGTGAACGACTGAAATTTCCTCACCACAGTCACGCTATGACCTGTTCAGGGTGAAGGACATTAATTTCCTCTCCACACTCACACCATTACGAGTACAAGGTGAAGGACAGTAATTTCCTCTCCACAGTCACTCCCTGACCTGTTCAGGTGAAGGATAGTAATTTTCTCTCAACAGTCACACCCTGACCTGTTCAGCGTGAAGGACAGTAATTTTCTCTCAACAGTCACACCCTGACCTGTTGAGAGTGAAGGAAAGTAATTTCCTCTCCACAGTCACACTGTTACCTGTTCAGGTGAAGGACTGTAATTTCCTCTCCAAAGTCACTCTATGATCTGTTCAGGTGAAGGACTGTAAATTCTTCACAACAGTCACTCCCTGACCTGTTCAGGTGAAGGACTGTAATTTCTTCTCCACAGTCACTCCCTGACCTGTTCAGGTGAAGGACTGTAATTTCCTATCAACTGTTACACCCTGAACTGTTCCGGGTGAAGTACAGTAAGTTCTTCCCCACAGTCACTCTATGATTTGTTCAGGGTGAAGGACAGTAATTTCATATCCGCAGTCACACCCTGACCTGTTCAGGAGAAGGAATGAAGTTTCCTCTCCACAGACACTCTGATATGTTCAATTGAAGGAGAGTAATTTTCTCTCAACAGTCACACCCTGACCTGTTCAGCGTGAAGGACAGTAATTTCCTTTCCACAGTCACTCTAGACCTGTTGAGAGTGAAGGAAAGTAATTTCCTCTCCACAGTCACACTGTTACCTGTTCAGGTGAAGGACTGTAATTTCCTCTCCACGGTCACTCTATGATCTGTTCAGGGTGAAGGACAGTAATTTCCTCGCCACATTCACTATCTGACCTGGTCAGGGTGAAGGACAGTAATTTCCTCTCCACAGTCACTCTAGACCTGTTAAGAGTGAAGGAAAGTAATTTCCTCTCCACAGTCACACTGTTACCAGTTCAAGTGAAGGACTGTAATTTCCTATCAACTGTTACACCCTGACCTGTTCAGGGTGAAGGATAGTAAGTTCTTCTCCACAGTCACTCTATGATCTGTTCAGGGTGAAGGACTGTAATTTCCTCTCCACAGTCACACCCTGATGTTTTCAGATGAAGGACAGTAATTTCCTCTCCACTGTAACTACTGGCCTGTTCAGGGTGAAGAACTGTAATTTCCTCTCAACTGTCACACCCTGAACCGTTCCGGGTGAAAGACAGTAATTTCCTTTCCACAGTCACTACCTGACCTTTTCAGGGTGAAGGACTGTAATTTCCTATCAACTGTTACACCCTGACCTGTTCAGGGTGAAGGATAATAAGTTCTTCTCCACAGTCACTCTATGATCTGTTCAGGGTGAAGGACAGTAATTTCCTCTCCACAGTCACTCTATGATCTGTTCAGGGTTAAGGACAGTAATTTCCTCTCCACAGTCACTCCCTGACCTGTTCAGTGTGAAGGACCGTAATTTCCTCTCCACAGTCTCACCCTTGTGAGTACACGGTGAAGGACAGTAATTTCCTCTCCACAGTCACTCCCTGACCTGTTCAGTGTGAAGGACAGTAATTTCCTCTCCACAGTCACTCCCTGACCTGTTCAGTGTGAAGGACAGTAATTTCCTCTCCACAGTCACTCCCTGACCTGTTCAGGGTGAAGGACTGTAATTTCCTCTCCACAGTCACTCCCTGACCTGTTCAGTGTGAAGGACAGTAATTTCCTCTCCACATTCACACCCTTGTGAGTACACGGTGAAGGACAGTAATTTCCTCTCCACAGTCAATCTACGACCTGTTCAGGGTGAAGGACAGTAATTTTACTCCACAGTCTCTCACTGATTGGTTCAAGGTGAAAGACAGTAAATTTTTCTCAACAGACACTCCCTGACCTGTTGAAGGTGATGGAAAATAATTTCCTCTCCACTGTCATTCCCTGACCTGTTCAGGTGAAGGATAGTAAGTTCTTCCCCACAGTTACTCTGTGATCTGTTCAGAGTGAAGGACAGTAATTTTCTCTCAACAGTCACACCCTGACCTGTTCAGCGTGAAGGACAGTAATTTTCTCTCAACAGTCACACTGTTACCTGTTCAGGTGAAGGACTGTAATTTCCTCTCCAAAGTCACTCTATGATCTGTTCAGGTGAAGGACAGTAAATTCTTCACAACAGTCACTCCCTGACCTGTTCAGGTGAAGGACTGTAATTTCTTCTCCACAGTCACTAACTGATCTGTTCAAGGTGAAGGACAATAAATTCTTTACAACAGTCACTCCCTGACCTGTTCAAGGTGAAGGACAGGAATTTCCTCTCCACTGTCACTATCTGACCTGTTCAGGTTGAAGAACTGTAATTTCCTCTCCACTGTCACACCCTGAACTGTTCCGGGTGGAGTACAGTAAGTTCTTCTCCACAGTCACTCTATGATCTGTTCAGGGTGAAGGACAGTAATTTCCTCTCCGCAGACAGACCCTGACCTGTTCAGGTGAAGGAATGAAATTTCCTCTCCACAGACACACTCTGACATGTTGAATTGAAGGACAGTAATTTGCTCTCAACATCACACACTGACCTGTTCAGTGTGAAGGACAGTAAATTCCTTTCCACCGTCACTCTAGACCTGTTGAGAGTGAAGTAAAGTAATTTCCTCTCCACAGTCACACTGTTACCTGTTCAAGTGAAGGACTGTAATTTCCTCTCCACAGTCACTCTATGATCTGTTCAGGCTGAAGGACTGTAATTTCCTCTCTACAGTCACTCCCTGACCTGTTCAGTGAGAAGGACAGTAATTCCCTCGCCACATTCACTATCTGACCTGGTCAGGGTGAAGGACAGTAATTTTCCCTCCCCAGTCAATCTATGACCTGTTCAGGGTGAAGGACAGTAATTTCCTCTCCACAGTCACACCCTGATGTTTTCAGATGAAGGACAGTAATTTCCTCTCCACTGTAACTACTGGCCTGTTCAGGGTGAAGAACTCTAATTTCCTCTCAACTGTCACACCCTGAACCGTTCCGGGTGAAAGACAGTAATTTCCTTTCCACAGTCACTACCTGACCTTTTCAGGGTGAAGGACTGTAATTTCCTATCAACTGTTACACCCTGACCTGTTCAGGTGAAGGACTGTAATTTCCTATCAACTGTTACACCCTGACCTGTTCAGGGTGAAGGATAGTAAGTTCTTCTCCACAGTCACTCTATGATCTGTTCAGGGTGAAGGACAGTAATTTCCTCTCAGCAGACAGACCCTGACCTGTTCAGGTGAAGGAATAAAATTTCCTCTCCACAGACACACTCTGACATGTTCAAATGAAGGACAGTAATTTCCTCTCCACAGTCACTACCTGACCTTTTCAGGGTGAAGGACTGTAATTTCCTATCAACTGTTACACCCTGACCTGTTCAGGATGAAGGATAGTAAGTTCTTCTCCACAGTCACTCTATGATCTGTTCAGTGTGAAGGACAGTAATTTCCTCTCCACAGTCAATCTACGACCTGTTCAGGGTGAAGGACAGTAATTTCCTCTGCACATTCACACCCTTGTGAGTACACGGTGAAGGACAGTAATTTCCTCGCCACATTCACTATCTGACCTGGTCAGGGTGAAGGACAGTAATTTCCTCTCCACAGTCACACCCTTGTGAGTACAGGGTGAAGGACAGTAATTTCCTCTCCACAGTCAGCGGCTGACCTGTTCAGTGTGAAGGACTGTAATTTCCTCTCCACATTCACTACCTGACCTGGTCTGGGTGAAGGTCAGTAATTTTCCCTCCCCAGTCAATCTATGACCTGTTCAGGGTGAAGGACAGTAAGTTCTTCCCCACAGTTACTCTATGATATGATCAGGGTGAAGGACAGTAATTTTCCCTCCCCAGTCAATCTATGAGCTGTTCAGGGTGAAGGACAGTAATTTTTCTCCACAGTCACTCACTGATTGGTTCAAGGTGAAGGACAGTAAATTTTTCTCAACAGACACTCCCGGACCTGTTGAAGGTGATGGAAAGTAATTTCCTCTCCACTGTCACTCCCTGACCTTTTCAGGTGAAGGACAGTAATTTCCTCTCGACAGTCACTAGCTGACCTGTTCAGGGTGAAGAACTGTAATTTACTCTCCACAGTCAAACCCTTACCTGTACAGGGTGAAGGACAGTAACATTCTTTCCACAGTCACTCACTGACCTGTTGAGGTGAACGACTGAAATTTCCTCACCACAGTCACGCTATGACCTGTTCAGGGTGAAGGACATTAATTTCCTCTCCACACTCACACCATTACGAGTACAAGGTGAAGGACAGTAATTTCCTCTCCACAGTCACTCCCTGACCTGTTCAGGTGAAGGATAGTAATTTTCTCTCAACAGTCACACCCTGACCTGTTCAGCGTGAAGGACAGTAATTTTCTCTCAACAGTCACACCCTGACCTGTTGAGAGTGAAGGAAAGTAATTTCCTCTCCACAGTCACACTGTTACCTGTTCAGGTGAAGGACTGTAATTTCCTCTCCAAAGTCACTCTATGATCTGTTCAGGTGAAGGACTGTAAATTCTTCACAACAGTCACTCCCTGACCTGTTCAGGTGAAGGACTGTAATTTCTTCTCCACAGTCACTACCTGATCTGTTCAAGGTGAAGAAACGTAATTTCCTCTCCACTGTCACACCCTGAACTTTTTCGGGTGAAGTACAGTAAGTTCTTCTCACAGTCACTCTATGACCTGTTCAAGGTGAAGGACAGTAACTTTCTTTCCACAGTCACTCCCTGACCTGTTCAGGTGAAGGACTGTAATTTCCTATCAACTGTTACACCCTGACCTGTTCAGGGTGAAGGATAGTAAGTTCCTCTCCACAGTCACTCTATGATCTGTTCAGGGTGAAGGACAGTAAATTCCTTTCCACAGTCACTCTAGACCTGTTAAGAGTGAAGGAAAGTAATTTCCTCTCCACAGTCACTCTAGACCTGTTAAGAGTGAAGGACTGTAATTTCCTCTCCACAGTCACTCTATGATCTGTTCAGGGTGAAGGACAGTAATTTCCTCTCCACAGTCACGCCCTGACCAGTTCAGTGAGAAGGACAGTAATTCCCTCTCCACAGTCACTACCTGACCTGGACTGGGTGAAGGACAGTAATTTTCCCTCCCCAGTCAATCTATGATCTGTTCAAGTTGAAGGACAGTAAATTTTTCTCCACAGTCACTACCTGATCTTTTCAAGGTGAAGGACAGTAAATTCTTCACAACAGTCACTCCCTGAGCTGTTCAGGTGAAGGACTGTAATTTCTTCTCCACAGTCACTACCTGATCTGTCAAGGTGAAGGACAGTAAATTCTTCACAACAGTCACTCCCTGACCTGTTCAAGGTGAAGGACAGTAATTTCCTCTCCACAGTCACACCCTGATGTTTTCAGATGAAGGACAGTAATTTCCTCTCCACAGTCACTACCTGACCTGTTCAGGGTGAAGAACTGTAATTTCCTCTCAACTGTCACACCCTGAACTGTTCCGGGTGAAGTACAGTAAGTTCTTCTCACAGTCACTCTATGACCTGTTGAGAGTGAAGGACAGTAATTTTCTTTCCACAGTCACTACCTGACCTGTTCAGGTGAAGGACAGTAATTTCCTATCAACTGTTACACCCTGATCTGTTCAGGATGAAGGATAGTAAGTTCTTCTCCACAGTCACTCTATGACCTGTTGAGAGTGAAGGAAAGTAATTTCCTCTCCACAGTCACACTGTTACCTGTTTAAGTGAAGTACTGTAATTTCCTCTCCACGGTCACTCTATGATCTGTTCAGGGTGAAGGACAGTAATTTCCTCGCCACATTCACTATCTGACCTGGTCAGGGTGAAGGACAGTAATTTCCTCTCCACAGTCACTCTAGACCTGTTAAGAGTGAAGGAAAGTAATTTCCTCTCCACAGTCACACTGTTACCAGTTCAAGTGAAGGACTGTAATTTCCTATCAACTGTTACACCCTGACCTGTTCAGGGTGAAAGATAGTAAGTTCTTCTCCACAGTCAATCTATGATCTGTTCAGGGTGAAGGACTGTAATTTCCTCTCCACAGTCACGCCCTGACCTGTTCAGTGAGAAGGACAGTAATTCCCTCGCCACATTCACTATCTGACCTGGTCAGGGTGAAGGACAGTAATTTCCTCTCCACAGTCACCCGCTGACCTGTTCAGTGTGAAGGACTGTAATTTCCTCTCCACATTCACTACCTGACCTGGTCTCGGTGAAGGACAGTAATTTTCCCTCCCCAGTCAATCTATGACCTGTTCAGGGTGAAGGACAGTAACATTCTTTCCACAGTCAGTCACTGACCTGTTGAGGTGAACGACTGAAATTTCCTCACCACAGTCACGCTATGACCTGTTCAGGGTGAAGGACATTAATTTCCTCTCCACAGTCACACCATTACGAGTACAAGGTGAAGGACAGTAATTTCCTTTCCACAGTCACTCCCTGACCTGTTCAGGTGAAGGACTGTAATTTCCTATCAACTGTTACACCCTGAACTGTTCCGGGTGAAGTACAGTAAGTTCTTCCCCACAGTCACTCTATGATTTGTTCAGGGTGAAGGACAGTAATTTCATATCCGCAGTCACACCCTGACCTGTTCAGGAGAAGGAATGAAGTTTCCTCTCCACAGACACTCTGATATGTTCAATTGAAGGAGAGTAATTTTCTCTCAACAGTCACACCCTGACCTGTTCAGCGTGAAGGACAGTAATTTCCTTTCCACAGTCACTCTAGACCTGTTGAGAGTGAAGGAAAGTAATTTCCTCTCCACAGTCACACTGTTACCTGTTCAGGTGAAGGACTGTAATTTCCTCTCCACGGTCACTCTATGATCGGTTCAGGGTGAAGGACAGTAATTTCCTCTCCACAGTCACACCGTAACCCTTTCAGGTGAAGGACTGTAATTTCCTCTCCCCGGACACCCGCTGACCTGTTCAGTGTGAAGGACTGTAATTTCCTCTCCACATTCACTACCTGACCTGGTCTGGGTGAAAGACAGTAATTTCTTCTCCACAGTCACTCACTGATTGTTTCAAGGTGAAGGGCAGTAAATTTTCTCAACAGACACTCCCTGACCTGTTGAAGGTGATGGAAAGTAATTTCCTCTCCTCTGTCACTCCCTGACAAGTTCAGGTGAAGGACTGTAATTTCTTCTCCACAGTCACTACCTGATCTGTTCAAGGTGAAGGACAGTAATTTCCTCTCCACAGTCACACCCTGATGTTTTCAGATGAAGGACAGTAATTTCCTCTCCACTGTAACTACTGGCCTGTTCAGGGTGAAGAACTGTAATTTCCTCTCAACTGTCACACCCTGAACCGTTCCGGGTGAAAGACAGTAATTTCCTTTCCACAGTCACTACCTGACCTTTTCAGGGTGAAGGACTGTAATTTCCTATCAACTGTTACACCCTGACCTGTTCAGGGTGAAGGATAGTAAGTTCTTCTCCACAGTCACTCTATGATCTGTTCAGGGTGAAGGACAGTAATTTTCCCTCCCCAGTCAATCTATGACCTGTTCAGGGTGAAGGACAGTAATTTTTCTCCACAGTCTCTCACTGATTGGTTCAAGGTGAAAGACGGTAAATTTTTCTCAACAGACACACCCTGACCTGTTGAAGGTGATGGAAAGTAATTTCCTCTCCACTGTCACTCCCTGACCTGTTCAGGTGAAGGATAGTAAGTTCTTCCCCACAGTTACTCTATGATCTGTTCAGGGTGAAGGACAGTAATTTTCTCTCAACAGTCACACCCTGACCTGTTCAGCGTGAAGGACAGTAATTTTCTCTCAACAGTCACACCCTGACCTGTTGAGAATGAAGGAAAGTAATTTCCTCTCCACGGTCACACTGTTACCTGTTCAGGTGAAGGACTGTAATTTCCTCTCCAAAGTCACTCTATGATCTGTTCAGGTGAAGGACTGTAAATTCTTCACAACAGTCACTCCCTGACCTGTTCAGGTGAAGGACTGTAATTTCTTCTCCACAGTCACTACCTGATCTGTTCAAGGTGAAGGACTGTAATTTCCTCTCCACTGTCACACCCTGAACTGTTTCGGGTGAAGTACAGTAAGTTCTTCTCACAGTTACTCTATGACCTGTTCAGGGTGAAGGACAGTAACTTTCTTTCCACAGTCACTCCCTGACCTGTTCAGGTGAAGGACAGTAATTTCCTATCAACTGTTACACCCTGACCTGTTCAGGGTGAAGGATAGTAGGTTCTTCTCCACGGTCACTCTATGATCTGTTCAGGGTGAAGGACAGTAATTTCCTCTCAGCAGACGGACCCTGACCTGTTCAGGTGCAGGAATGAAATTTCCTCTCCACAGACACACTCTCACATGTTCAAATGAATGACAGTAATTTTCTCTCAACAGTCACTACCTGATCTGTTCAGGGTGAAGAACTGTAATTTCCTCTCAACTGTCACACCCTGAACTGTTCCGGGTGAAGTACAGTAAGTTCTTCTCACAGTCACTCTATGACGTGTTGAGAGTGAAGGACAGTAATTTTCTTTCCACAGTCACTCCCTGACCTGTTTAGGTGAAGGACAGTAATTTCCTCTCGACAGTCACTAGCCGTCCTGTTCAGGGTGAAGAACTGTAATATACTCTCCACAGTCACTCCTTGACCTGATCAGGTGAAGGACTGTAATTTCCTATCAAATGTTACACCCTGAACTGTTCCGGGTGAAGTACAGTAAGTTCTTCTCCACAGTCACTCTATGATCTGTTCAGGGTGAAGGACAGTAATTTCTTCGCCACATTCACTATCTGACCTGGTCAGGGTGAAGGACAGTAATTTCCTCTCCACAGTCACTCTAGACCTGTTAAGAGTGAAGGAAAGTAATTTCCTCTCCACAGTCACACTGTTACCAGTTCAAGTGAAGGACTGTAATTTCCTATCAACTGTTACACCCTGACCTGTTCAGGGTGAAGGATAGTAAGTTCTTCTCCACAGTCAATCTATGATCTGTTCAGGGTGAAGGACTGTAATTTCCTCTCCACAGTCACGCCCTGACCTGTTCAGTGAGAAGGACAGTAATTCCCTCGCCACATTCACTATCTGACCTGGTCAGGGTGAAGGACAGTAATTTCCTCTCCACAGTCACCCGCTGACCTGTTCAGTGTGAAGGACTGTAATTTCCTCTCCACATTCACTACCTGACCTGGTCTCGGTGAAGGACAGTAATTTCCTCTCCACTGTAACTACTGGCCTGTTCAGGGTGAAGAACTGTAATTTCCTCTCAACTGTCACACCCTGAACCGTTCCGGGTGAAAGACAGTAATTTCCTTTCCACAGTCACTACCTGACCTTTTCAGGGTGAAGGACTGTAATTTCCTATCAACTGTTACACCCTGACCTGTTCAGGGTGAAGGATAGTAAGTTCTTCTCCACAGTCACTCTATGATCTGTTCAGGGTGAAGGACTGTAATTTCCTCTCCACAGTCACGCCCTGACCTGTTCAGTGAGAAGGACAGTAATTCCCTCGCCACATTCACTATCTGACCTGGTCAGGGTGAAGGACAGTAATTTCCTCTCCACAGTCACCCGCTGACCTGTTCAGTGTGAAGGACTGTAATTTCCTCTCCACATTCACTACCTGACCTGGTCTCGGTGAAGGACAGTAATTTTCCCTCCCCAGTCAATCTATGACCTGTTCAGGGTGAAGGACAGTAACATTCTTTCCACAGTCAGTCACTGACCTGTTGAGGTGAACGACTGAAATTTCCTCACCACAGTCACGCTATGACCTGTTCAGGGTGAAGGACATTAATTTCCTCTCCACAGTCACACCATTACGAGTACAAGGTGAAGGACAGTAATTTCCTCTCCACAGTCACTCCCTGACCTGTTCAGGTGAAGGACTGTAATTTCCTATCAACTGTTACACCCTGAACTGTTCCGGGTGAAGTACAGTAAGTTCTTCCCCACAGTCACTCTATGATTTGTTCAGGGTGAAGGACAGTAATTTCATATCCGCAGTCACACCCTGACCTGTTCAGGAGAAGGAATGAAGTTTCCTCTCCACAGACACTCTGATATGTTCAATTGAAGGAGAGTAATTTTCTCTCAACAGTCACACCCTGACCTGTTCAGCGTGAAGGACAGTAATTTCCTTTCCACAGTCACTCTAGACCTGTTGAGAGTGAAGGAAAGTAATTTCCTCTCCACAGTCACACTGTTACCTGGTCAGGTGAAGGACTGTAATTTCCTCTCCACGGTCACTCTATGATCTGTTCAGGGTGAAGGACAGTAATTTCCTCGCCACATTCACTATCTGACCTGGTCAGGGTGAAGGACAGTAATTTCCTCTCCACAGTCACTCTAGACCTGTTGAGAGTGAAGGAAAGTAATTTCCTCTCCACAGTCACACTGTTACCTGTTCAGGTGAAGGACTGTAATTTCCTATCAACTGTTACACCCTGACCTGTTCAGGGTGAAGGATAGTAAGTTCTTCTCCACAGTCACTCTATGATCTGTTCAGGGTGAAGGACTGTAATTTCCTCTCCACAGTCACACCCTGATGTTTTCAGATGAAGGACAGTAATTTCCTCTCCACTGTAACTACTGGCCTGTTCAGGGTGAAGAACTGTAATTTCCTCTCAACTGTCACACCCTGAACCGTTCCGGGTGAAAGACAGTAATTTCCTTTCCACAGTCACTACCTGACCTTTTCAGGGTGAAGGACTGTAATTTCCTATCAACTGTTACACCCTGACCTGTTCAGGGTGAAGGATAATAAGTTCTTCTCCACAGTCACTCTATGATCTGTTCAGGGTGAAGGATAGTAAGTTCTTCTCCACAGTCACTCTATGATCTGTTCAGGGTGAAGGACAGTAATTTTCCCTCCCCAGTCAATCTATGACCTGTTCAGGGTGAAGGACAGTAATTTTTCTCCACAGTCTCTCACTGATTGGTTCAAGGTGAAAGACGGTAAATTTTTCTCAACAGACACACCCTGACCTGTTGAAGGTGATGGAAAGTAATTTCCTCTCCACTGTCACTCCCTGACCTGTTCAGGTGAAGGATAGTAAGTTCTTCCCCACAGTTACTCTATGATCTGTTCAGGGTGAAGGACAGTAATTTTCTCTCAACAGTCACACCCTGACCTGTTCAGCGTGAAGGACAGTAATTTTCTCTCAACAGTCACACCCTGACCTGTTGAGAATGAAGGAAAGTAATTTCCTCTCCACGGTCACACTGTTACCTGTTCAGGTGAAGGACTGTAATTTCCTCTCCAAAGTCACTCTATGATCTGTTCAGGTGAAGGACTGTAAATTCTTCACAACAGTCACTCCCTGACCTGTTCAGGTGAAGGACTGTAATTTCTTCTCCACAGTCACTACCTGATCTGTTCAAGGTGAAGGACTGTAATTTCCTCTCCACTGTCACACCCTGAACTGTTTCGGGTGAAGTACAGTAAGTTCTTCTCACAGTTACTCTATGACCTGTTCAGGGTGAAGGACAGTAACTTTCTTTCCACAGTCACTCCCTGACCTGTTCAGGTGAAGGACAGTAATTTCCTATCAACTGTTACACCCTGACCTGTTCAGGGTGAAGGATAGTAAGTTCTTCTCCACAGTCACTCTATGATCTGTTCAGGGTGAAGGACTGTAATTTCCTCTCCACAGTCACGCCCTGACCTGTTCAGTGAGAAGGACAGTAATTCCCTCGCCACATTCACTATCTGACCTGGTCAGGGTGAAGGACAGTAATTTCCTCTCCACAGTCACCCGCTGACCTGTTCAGTGTGAAGGACTGTAATTTCGTCTCCACATTCACTACCTGACCTGGTCTCGGTGAAGGACAGTAATTTTCCCTCCCCAGTCAATCTATGACCTGTTCAGGGTGAAGGACAGTAACATTCTTTCCACAGTCAGTCACTGACCTGTTGAGGTGAACGACTGAAATTTCCTCACCACAGTCACGCTATGACCTGTTCAGGGTGAAGGACATTAATTTCCTCTCCACAGTCACACCATTACGAGTACAAGGTGAAGGACAGTAATTTCCTCTCCACAGTCACTCCCTGACCTGTTCAGGTGAAGGACTGTAATTTCCTATCAACTGTTACACCCTGAACTGTTCCGGGTGAAGTACAGTAAGTTCTTCCCCACAGTCACTCTATGATTTGTTCAGGGTGAAGGACAGTAATTTCATATCCGCAGTCACACCCTGACCTGTTCAGGAGAAGGAATGAAGTTTCCTCTCCACAGACACTCTGATATGTTCAATTGAAGGAGAGTAATTTTCTCTCAACAGTCACACCCTGACCTGTTCAGCGTGAAGGACAGTAATTTCCTTTCCACAGTCACTCTAGACCTGTTGAGAGTGAAGGAAAGTAATTTCCTCTCCACAGTCACACTGTTACCTGTTCAGGTGAAGGACTGTAATTTCCTCTCCACGGTCACTCTATGATCTGTTCAGGGTGAAGGACAGTAATTTCCTCGCCACATTCACTATCTGACCTGGTCAGGGTGAAGGACAGTAATTTCCTCTCCACAGTCACTCTAGACCTGTTAAGAGTGAAGGAAAGTAATTTCCTCTCCACAGTCACACTGTTACCAGTTCAAGTGAAGGACTGTAATTTCCTATCAACTGTTACACCCTGACCTGTTCAGGGTGAAGGATAGTAAGTTCTTCTCCACAGTCACTCTATGATCTGTTCAGGGTGAAGGACTGTAATTTCCTCTCCACAGTCACGCCCTGACCTGTTCAGTGAGAAGGACAGTAATTCCCTCGCCACATTCACTATCTGACCTGGTCAGGGTGAAGGACAGTAATTTCCTCTCCACAGTCACCCGCTGACCTGTTCAGTGTGAAGGACTGTAATTTCCTCTCCACATTCACTACCTGACCTGGTCTCGGTGAAGGACAGTAATTTTCCCTCCCCAGTCAATCTATGACCTGTTCAGGGTGAAGGACAGTAACATTCTTTCCACAGTCAGTCACTGACCTGTTGAGGTGAACGACTGAAATTTCCTCACCACAGTCACGCTATGACCTGTTCAGGGTGAAGGACATTAATTTCCTCTCCACAGTCACACCATTACGAGTACAAGGTGAAGGACAGTAATTTCCTCTCCACAGTCACTCCCTGACCTGTTCAGGTGAAGGACTGTAATTTCCTATCAACTGTTACACCCTGAACTGTTCCGGGTGAAGTACAGTAAGTTCTTCCCCACAGTCACTCTATGATTTGTTCAGGGTGAAGGACAGTAATTTCATATCCGCAGTCACACCCTGACCTGTTCAGGAGAAGGAATGAAGTTTCCTCTCCACAGACACTCTGATATGTTCAATTGAAGGAGAGTAATTTTCTCTCAACAGTCACACCCTGACCTGTTCAGCGTGAAGGACAGTAATTTCCTTTCCACAGTCACTCTAGACCTGTTGAGAGTGAAGGAAAGTAATTTCCTCTCCACAGTCACACTGTTACCTGTTCAGGTGAAGGACTGTAATTTCCTCTCCACGGTCACTCTATGATCTGTTCAGGGTGAAGGACAGTAATTTCCTCGCCACATTCACTATCTGACCTGGTCAGGGTGAAGGACAGTAATTTCCTCTCCACAGTCACTCTAGACCTGTTAAGAGTGAAGGAAAGTAATTTCCTCTCCACAGTCACACTGTTACCAGTTCAAGTGAAGGACTGTAATTTCCTATCAACTGTTACACCCTGACCTGTTCAGGGTGAAGGATAGTAAGTTCTTCTCCACAGTCACTCTATGATCTGTTCAGGGTGAAGGACTGTAATTTCCTCTCCACAGTCACACCCTGATGTTTTCAGATGAAGGACAGTAATTTCCTCTCCACTGTAACTACTGGCCTGTTCAGGGTGAAGAACTGTAATTTCCTCTCAACTGTCACACCCTGAACCGTTCCGGGTGAAAGACAGTAATTTCCTTTCCACAGTCACTACCTGACCTTTTCAGGGTGAAGGACTGTAATTTCCTATCAACTGTTACACCCTGACCTGTTCAGGGTGAAGGATAGTAAGTTCTTCTCCACAGTCACTCTATGATCTGTTCAGGGTGAAGGACAGTAATTTTCCCTCCCCAGTCAATCTATGACCTGTTCAGGGTGAAGGACAGTAATTTTTCTCCACAGTCTCTCACTGATTGGTTCAAGGTGAAAGACGGTAAATTTTTCTCAACAGACACACCCTGACCTGTTGAAGGTGATGGAAAGTAATTTCCTCTCCACTGTCACTCCCTGACCTGTTCAGGTGAAGGATAGTAAGTTCTTCCCCACAGTTACTCTATGATCTGTTCAGGGTGAAGGACAGTAATTTTCTCTCAACAGTCACACCCTGACCTGTTCAGCGTGAAGGACAGTAATTTTCTCTCAACAGTCACACCCTGACCTGTTGAGAATGAAGGAAAGTAATTTCCTCTCCACGGTCACACTGTTACCTGTTCAGGTGAAGGACTGTAATTTCCTCTCCAAAGTCACTCTATGATCTGTTCAGGTGAAGGACTGTAAATTCTTCACAACAGTCACTCCCTGACCTGTTCAGGTGAAGGACTGTAATTTCTTCTCCACAGTCACTACCTGATCTGTTCAAGGTGAAGGACTGTAATTTCCTCTCCACTGTCACACCCTGAACTGTTTCGGGTGAAGTACAGTAAGTTCTTCTCACAGTTACTCTATGACCTGTTCAGGGTGAAGGACAGTAACTTTCTTTCCACAGTCACTCCCTGACCTGTTCAGGTGAAGGACAGTAATTTCCTATCAACTGTTACACCCTGACCTGTTCAGGGTGAAGGATAGTAGGTTCTTCTCCACGGTCACTCTATGATCTGTTCAGGGTGAAGGACAGTAATTTCCTCTCAGCAGACGGACCCTGACCTGTTCAGGTGAAGGAATGAAATTTCCTCTCCACAGACACACTCTCACATGTTCAAATGAATGACAGTAATTTTCTCTCAACAGTCACTACCTGATCTGTTCAGGGTGAAGAACTGTAATTTCCTCTCAACTGTCACACCCTGAACTGTTCCGGGTGAAGTACAGTAAGTTCTTCTCACAGTCACTCTATGACGTGTTGAGAGTGAAGGACAGTAATTTTCTTTCCACAGTCACTCCCTGACCTGTTTAGGTGAAGGACAGTAATTTCCTCTCGACAGTCACTAGCCGTCCTGTTCAGGGTGAAGAACTGTAATATACTCTCCACAGTCACTCCTTGACCTGATCAGGTGAAGGACTGTAATTTCCTATCAACTGTTACACCCTGAACTGTTCCGGGTGAAGTACAGTAAGTTCTTCTCCACAGTCACTCTATGATCTGTTCAGGGTGAAGGACAGTAATTTCCTCGCCACATTCACTATCTGACCTGGTCAGGGTGAAGGACAGTAATTTCCTCTCCACAGTCACTCTAGACCTGTTAAGAGTGAAGGAAAGTAATTTCCTCTCCACAGTCACACTGTTACCAGTTCAAGTGAAGGACTGTAATTTCCTATCAACTGTTACACCCTGACCTGTTCAGGGTGAAGGATAGTAAGTTCTTCTCCACAGTCACTCTATGATCTGTTCAGGGTGAAGGACTGTAATTTCCTCTCCACAGTCACGCCCTGACCTGTTCAGTGAGAAGGACAGTAATTCCCTCGCCACATTCACTATCTGACCTGGTCAGGGTGAAGGACAGTAATTTCCTCTCCACAGTCACCCGCTGACCTGTTCAGTGTGAAGGACTGTAATTTCCTCTCCACATTCACTACCTGACCTGGTCTCGGTGAAGGACAGTAATTTTCCCTCCCCAGTCAATCTATGACCTGTTCAGGGTGAAGGACAGTAACATTCTTTCCACAGTCAGTCACTGACCTGTTGAGGTGAACGACTGAAATTTCCTCACCACAGTCACGCTATGACCTGTTCAGGGTGAAGGACATTAATTTCCTCTCCACAGTCACACCATTACGAGTACAAGGTGAAGGACAGTAATTTCCTCTCCACAGTCACTCCCTGACCTGTTCAGGTGAAGGACTGTAATTTCCTATCAACTGTTACACCCTGAACTGTTCCGGGTGAAGTACAGTAAGTTCTTCCCCACAGTCACTCTATGATTTGTTCAGGGTGAAGGACAGTAATTTCATATCCGCAGTCACACCCTGACCTGTTCAGGAGAAGGAATGAAGTTTCCTCTCCACAGACACTCTGATATGTTCAATTGAAGGAGAGTAATTTTCTCTCAACAGTCACACCCTGACCTGTTCAGCGTGAAGGACAGTAATTTCCTTTCCACAGTCACTCTAGACCTGTTGAGAGTGAAGGAAAGTAATTTCCTCTCCACAGTCACACTGTTACCTGTTCAGGTGAAGGACTGTAATTTCCTCTCCACGGTCACTCTATGATCTGTTCAGGGTGAAGGACAGTAATTTCCTCGCCACATTCACTATCTGACCTGGTCAGGGTGAAGGACAGTAATTTCCTCTCCACAGTCACTCTAGACCTGTTAAGAGTGAAGGAAAGTAATTTCCTCTCCACAGTCACACTGTTACCAGTTCAAGTGAAGGACTGTAATTTCCTATCAACTGTTACACCCTGACCTGTTCAGGGTGAAGGATAGTAAGTTCTTCTCCACAGTCACTCTATGATCTGTTCAGGGTGAAGGACTGTAATTTCCTCTCCACAGTCACACCCTGATGTTTTCAGATGAAGGACAGTAATTTCCTCTCCACTGTAACTACTGGCCTGTTCAGGGTGAAGAACTGTAATTTCCTCTCAACTGTCACACCCTGAACTGTTCCGGGTGAAAGACAGTAATTTCCTTTCCACAGTCACTACCTGACCTTTTCAGGGTGAAGGACTGTAATTTCCTATCAACTGTTACACCCTGACCTGTTCAGGGTGAAGGATAGTAAGTTCTTCTCCACAGTCACTCTATGATCTGTTCAGGGTGAAGGACAGTAATTTTCCCTCCCCAGTCAATCTATGACCTGTTCAGGGTGAAGGACAGTAATTTTTCTCCACAGTCTCTCACTGATTGGTTCAAGGTGAAAGACGGTAAATTTTTCTCAACAGACACACCCTGACCTGTTGAAGGTGATGGAAAGTAATTTCCTCTCCACTGTCACTCCCTGACCTGTTCAGGTGAAGGATAGTAAGTTCTTCCCCACAGTTACTCTATGATCTGTTCAGGGTGAAGGACAGTAATTTTCTCTCAACAGTCACACCCTGACCTGTTCAGCGTGAAGGACAGTAATTTTCTCTCAACAGTCACACCCTGACCTGTTGAGAATGAAGGAAAGTAATTTCCTCTCCACGGTCACACTGTTACCTGTTCAGGTGAAGGACTGTAATTTCCTCTCCAAAGTCACTCTATGATCTGTTCAGGTGAAGGACTGTAAATTCTTCACAACAGTCACTCCCTGACCTGTTCAGGTGAAGGACTGTAATTTCTTCTCCACAGTCACTACCTGATCTGTTCAAGGTGAAGGACTGTAATTTCCTCTCCACTGTCACACCCTGAACTGTTTCGGGTGAAGTACAGTAAGTTCTTCTCACAGTTACTCTATGACCTGTTCAGGGTGAAGGACAGTAACTTTCTTTCCACAGTCACTCCCTGACCTGTTCAGGTGAAGGACAGTAATTTCCTATCAACTGTTACACCCTGACCTGTTCAGGGTGAAGGATAGTAGGTTCTTCTCCACGGTCACTCTATGATCTGTTCAGGGTGAAGGACAGTAATTTCCTCTCAGCAGACGGACCCTGACCTGTTCAGGTGAAGGAATGAAATTTCCTCTCCACAGACACACTCTCACATGTTCAAATGAATGACAGTAATTTTCTCTCAACAGTCACTACCTGATCTGTTCAGGGTGAAGAACTGTAATTTCCTCTCAACTGTCACACCCTGAACTGTTCCGGGTGAAGTACAGTAAGTTCTTCTCACAGTCACTCTATGACGTGTTGAGAGTGAAGGACAGTAATTTTCTTTCCACAGTCACTCCCTGACCTGTTTAGGTGAAGGACAGTAATTTCCTCTCGACAGTCACTAGCCGTCCTGTTCAGGGTGAAGAACTGTAATATACTCTCCACAGTCACTCCTTGACCTGATCAGGTGAAGGACTGTAATTTCCTATCAACTGTTACACCCTGAACTGTTCCGGGTGAAGTACAGTAAGTTCTTCTCCACAGTCACTCTATGATCTGTTCAGGGTGAAGGACAGTAATTTCCTCGCCACATTCACTATCTGACCTGGTCAGGGTGAAGGACAGTAATTTCCTCTCCACAGTCACTCTAGACCTGTTAAGAGTGAAGGAAAGTAATTTCCTCTCCACAGTCACACTGTTACCAGTTCAAGTGAAGGACTGTAATTTCCTACCAACTGTTACACCCTGACCTGTTCAGGGTGAAGGATAGTAAGTTCTTCTCCACAGTCACTCTATGATCTGTTCAGGGTGAAGGACTGTAATTTCCTCTCCACAGTCACGCCCTGACCTGTTCAGTGAGAAGGACAGTAATTCCCTCGCCACATTCACTATCTGACCTGGTCAGGGTGAAGGACAGTAATTTCCTCTCCACAGTCACCCGCTGACCTGTTCAGTGTGAAGGACTGTAATTTCCTCTCCACATTCACTACCTGACCTGGTCTCGGTGAAGGACAGTAATTTTCCCTCCCCAGTCAATCTATGACCTGTTCAGGGTGAAGGACAGTAACATTCTTTCCACAGTCAGTCACTGACCTGTTGAGGTGAACGACTGAAATTTCCTCACCACAGTCACTCTATGACCTGTTCAGGGTGAAGGACATTAATTTCCTCTCCACAGTCACACCATTACGAGTACAAGGTGAAGGACAGTAATTTCCTCTCCACAGTCACTCCCTGACCTGTTCAGGTGAAGGACTGTAATTTCCTATCAACTGTTACACCCTGAACTGTTCCGGGTGAAGTACAGTAAGTTCTTCCCCACAGTCACTCTATGATTTGTTCAGGGTGAAGGACAGTAATTTCATATCCGCAGTCACACCCTGACCTGTTCAGGAGAAGGAATGAAGTTTCCTCTCCACAGACACTCTGATATGTTCAATTGAAGGAGAGTAATTTTCTCTCAACAGTCACACCCTGACCTGTTCAGCGTGAAGGACAGTAATTTCCTTTCCACAGTCACTCTAGACCTGTTGAGAGTGAAGGAAAGTAATTTCCTCTCCACAGTCACACTGTTACCTGTTCAGGTGAAGGACTGTAATTTCCTATCAACTGTTACACCCTGACCTGTTCAGGGTGAAGGATAGTAAGTTCTTCTCCACAGTCACTCTATGATCTGTTCAGGGTGAAGGACTGTAATTTCCTCTCCACAGTCACACCCTGATGTTTTCAGATGAAGGACAGTAATTTCCTCTCCACTGTAACTACTGGCCTGTTCAGGGTGAAGAACTGTAATTTCCTCTCAACTGTCACACCCTGAACCGTTCCGGGTGAAAGACAGTAATTTCCTTTCCACAGTCACTACCTGACCTTTTCAGGGTGAAGGACTGTAATTTCCTATCAACTGTTACACCCTGACCTGTTCAGGGTGAAGGATAGTAAGTTCTTCTCCACAGTCACTCTATGATCTGTTCAGGGTGAAGGACAGTAATTTTCCCTCCCCAGTCAATCTATGACCTGTTCAGGGTGAAGGACAGTAATTTTTCTCCACAGTCTCTCACTGATTGGTTCAAGGTGAAAGACGGTAAATTTTTCTCAACAGACACACCCTGACCTGTTGAAGGTGATGGAAAGTAATTTCCTCTCCACTGTCACTCCCTGACCTGTTCAGGTGAAGGATAGTAAGTTCTTCCCCACAGTTACTCTATGATCTGTTCAGGGTGAAGGACAGTAATTTTCTCTCAACAGTCACACCCTGACCTGTTCAGCGTGAAGGACAGTAATTTTCTCTCAACAGTCACACCCTGACCTGTTGAGAATGAAGGAAAGTAATTTCCTCTCCACGGTCACACTGTTACCTGTTCAGGTGAAGGACTGTAATTTCCTCTCCAAAGTCACTCTATGATCTGTTCAGGTGAAGGACTGTAAATTCTTCACAACAGTCACTCCCTGACCTGTTCAGGTGAAGGACTGTAATTTCTTCTCCACAGTCACTACCTGATCTGTTCAAGGTGAAGGACTGTAATTTCCTCTCCACTGTCACACCCTGAACTGTTTCGGGTGAAGTACAGTAAGTTCTTCTCACAGTTACTCTATGACCTGTTCAGGGTGAAGGACAGTAACTTTCTTTCCACAGTCACTCCCTGACCTGTTCAGGTGAAGGACAGTAATTTCCTATCAACTGTTACACCCTGACCTGTTCAGGGTGAAGGATAGTAGGTTCTTCTCCACGGTCACTCTATGATCTGTTCAGGGTGAAGGACAGTAATTTCCTCGCCACATTCACTATCTGACCTGGTCAGGGTGAAGGACAGTAATTTCCTCTCCACAGTCACTCTAGACCTGTTAAGAGTGAAGGAAAGTAATTTCCTCTCCACAGTCACACTGTTACCAGTTCAAGTGAAGGACTGTAATTTCCTATCAACTGTTACACCCTGACCTGTTCAGGGTGAAGGATAGTAAGTTCTTCTCCACAGTCACTCTATGATCTGTTCAGGGTGAAGGACTGTAATTTCCTCTCCACAGTCACGCCCTGACCTGTTCAGTGAGAAGGACAGTAATTCCCTCGCCACATTCACTATCTGACCTGGTCAGGGTGAAGGACAGTAATTTCCTCTCCACAGTCACCCGCTGACCTGTTCAGTGTGAAGGACTGTAATTTCCTCTCCACATTCACTACCTGACCTGGTCTCGGTGAAGGACAGTAATTTTCCCTCCCCAGTCAATCTATGACCTGTTCAGGGTGAAGGACAGTAACATTCTTTCCACAGTCAGTCACTGACCTGTTGAGGTGAACGACTGAAATTTCCTCACCACAGTCACGCTATGACCTGTTCAGGGTGAAGGACATTAATTTCCTCTCCACAGTCACACCATTACGAGTACAAGGTGAAGGACAGTAATTTCCTCTCCACAGTCACTCCCTGACCTGTTCAGGTGAAGGACTGTAATTTCCTATCAACTGTTACACCCTGAACTGTTCCGGGTGAAGTACAGTAAGTTCTTCCCCACAGTCACTCTATGATTTGTTCAGGGTGAAGGACAGTAATTTCATATCCGCAGTCACACCCTGACCTGTTCAGGAGAAGGAATGAAGTTTCCTCTCCACAGACACTCTGATATGTTCAATTGAAGGAGAGTAATTTTCTCTCAACAGTCACACCCTGACCTGTTCAGCGTGAAGGACAGTAATTTCCTCTCCACAGTCACTCTAGACCTGTTGAGAGTGAAGGAAAGTAATTTCCTCTCCACAGTCACACTGTTACCTGTTCAGGTGAAGGACTGTAATTTCCTCTCCACGGTCACTCTATGATCTGTTCAGGGTGAAGGACAGTAATTTCCTCTCCACAGTCACACCGTAACCCTTTCAGGTGAAGGACTGTAATTTCCTCTCCCCAGACACCCGCTGACCTGTTCAGGGTGAAGGACAGTAATTTTTTCTCCACAGTCACTCACTGATTGTTTGAAGGTGAAGGGCAGTAAATTTTCTCAACAGACACTCCCTGACCTGTTGAAGGTGATGGAAAGTAATTTCCTCTCCACTGTCACTCCCTGACCTGTTCAGCTGAAGGACAGAAATTTCCTTTCCACAGTCACACCCTGATGTTTTCAGATGAAGGATAGTAATTTCCTCTCCACTGTAACTACTGGCCTGTTCAGGGTGAAGAACTGTAATTTCCTCTCAACTGTCACACCCTGAACCGTTCCGGGTGAAAGACAGTAATTTCCTTTCCACAGTCACTACCTGACCTTTTCAGGGTGAAGGACTGTAATTTCCTATCAACTGTTACACCCTGACCTGTTCAGGGTGAAGGATAGTAAGTTCTTCTCCACAGTCACTCTATGATCTGTTCAGGGTGAAGGACAGTAATTTTCCCTCCCCAGTCAATCTATGACCTGTTCAGGGTGAAGGACAGTAAGTTCTTCCCCACAGTTACTCTATGATCTGTTCAGGGTGAAGGACAGTAATTTTCTCTCAACAGTCACACCCTGACCTGTTCAGCGTGAAGGACAGTAATTTTCTCTCAACAGTCACACCCTGACCTGTTGAGAATGAAGGAAAGTAATTTCCTCTCCACGGTCACACTGTTACCTGTTCAGGTGAAGGACTGTAATTTCCTCTCCAAAGTCACTCTATGATCTGTTCAGGTGAAGGACTGTAAATTCTTCACAACAGTCACTCCCTGACCTGTTCAGGTGAAGGACTGTAATTTCTTCTCCACAGTCACTACCTGATCTGTTCAAGGTGAAGGACTGTAATTTCCTCTCCACTGTCACACCCTGAACTGTTTCGGGTGAAGTACAGTAAGTTCTTCTCACAGTCACTCTATGACCTGTTCAGGGTGAAGGACAGTAACTTTCTTTCCACAGTCACTCCCTGACCTGTTCAGGTGAAGGACTGTAATTTCCTATCAACTGTTACACCCTGACCTGTTCAGGGTGAAGGATAGTAAGTTCTTCTCCACGGTCACTCTATGATCTGTTCAGGGTGAAGGACAGTAATTTCCTCTCAGCAGACGGACCCTGACCTGTTCAGGTGAAGGAATGAAATTTCCTCTCCACAGACACACTCTCACATGTTCAAATGAATGACAGTAATTTTCTCTCAACAGTCACTACCTGATCTGTTCAGGGTGAAGAACTGTAATTTCCTCTCAACTGTCACACCCTGAACTGTTCCGGGTGAAATACAGTAAGTTCTTCTCACAGTCACTCTATGACGTGTTGAGAGTGAAGGACAGTAATTTTCTTTCCACAGTCACTCCCTGACCTGTTCAGGTGAAGGACAGTAATTTCCTCTCGACAGTCACTAGCCGTCCTGTTCAGGGTGAAGAACTGTAATATACTCTCCACAGTCACTCCTTGACCTGATCAGGTGAAGGACTGTAATTTCCTATCAACTGTTACACCCTGAACTGTTCCGGGTGAAGTACAGTAAGTTCTTCTCCACAGTCACTCTATGATCTGTTCAGGGTGAAGGACAGTAATTTCCTCGCCACATTCACTATCTGACCTGGTCAGGGTGAAGGACAGTAATTTCCTCTCCACAGTCACTCTAGACCTGTTAAGAGTGAAGGAAAGTAATTTCCTCTCCACAGTCACACTGTTACCAGTTCAAGTGAAGGACTGTAATTTCCTATCAACTGTTACACCCTGACCTGTTCAGGGTGAAGGATAGTAAGTTCTTCTCCACAGTCACTCTATGATCTGTTCAGGGTGAAGGATTGTAATTTCCTCTCCACAGTCACGCCCTGACCTGTTCAGTGAGAAGGACAGTAATTCCCTCGCCACATTCACTATCTGACCTGGTCAGGGTGAAGGACAGTAATTTCCTCTCCACAGTCACCCGCTGACCTGTTCAGTGTGAAGGACTGTAATTTCCTCTCCACATTCACTACCTGACCTGGTCTCGGTGAAGGACAGTAATTTTCCCTCCCCAGTCAATCTATGACCTGTTCAGGGTGAAGGACAGTAACATTCTTTCCACAGTCAGTCACTGACCTGTTGAGGTGAACGACTGAAATTTCCTCACCACAGTCACGCTATGACCTGTTCAGGGTGAAGGACATTAATTTCCTCTCCACAGTCACACCATTACGAGTACAAGGTGAAGGACAGTAATTTCCTCTCCACAGTCACTCCCTGACCTGTTCAGGTGAAGGACTGTAATTTCCTATCAACTGTTACACCCTGAACTGTTCCGGGTGAAGTACAGTAAGTTCTTCCCCACAGTCACTCTATGATTTGTTCAGGGTGAAGGACAGTAATTTCATATCCGCAGTCACACCCTGACCTGTTCAGGAGAAGGAATGAAGTTTCCTCTCCACAGACACTCTGATATGTTCAATTGAAGGAGAGTAATTTTCTCTCAACAGTCACACCCTGACCTGTTCAGCGTGAAGGACAGTAATTTCCTTTCCACAGTCACTCTAGACCTGTTGAGAGTGAAGGAAAGTAATTTCCTCTCCACAGTCACACTGTTACCTGTTCAGGTGAAGGACTGTAATTTCCTCTCCACGGTCACTCTATGATCTGTTCAGGGTGAAGGACAGTAATTTCCTCTCCACAGTCACACCGTAACCCTTTCAGGTGAAGGACTGTAATTTCCTCTCCCCAGACACCCGCTGACCTGTTCAGTGTGAAGGACTGTAATTTCCTCTCCACATTCACTACCTGACCTGGTCTGGGTGAAAGACAGTAATTTCTTCTCCACAGTCACTCACTGATTGTTTCAAGGTGAAGGGCAGTAAATTTTCTCAACAGACACTCCCTGACCTGTTGAAGGTGATGGAAAGTAATTTCCTCTCCACTGTCACTCCCTGACCTGTTCAGGTGAAGGACAGTAATTTCCTCTCGACAGTCACTCCCTGACAAGTTCAGGTGAAGGACTGTAATTTCTTCTCCACAGTCACTACCTGATCTGTTCAAGGTGAAGGACAGTAATTTCCTCTCCACAGTCACACCCTGATGTTTTCAGATGAAGGACAGTAATTTCCTCTCCACTGTAACTACTGGCCTGTTCAGGGTGATGAACTCTAATTTCCTCTCAACTGTCACACCCTGAACCGTTCCGGGTGAAAGACAGTAATTTCCTTTCCACAGTCACTACCTGACCTTTTCAGGGTGAAGGACTGTAATTTCCTATCAACTGTTACACCCTGACCTGTTCAGGGTGAAGGATAGTAAGTTCTTCTCCACAGTCACTCTATGATCTGTTCAGGGTGAAGGACAGTAATTTTCCCTCCCCAGTCAATCTATGACCTGTTCAGGGTGAAGGACAGTAATTTTTCTCCACAGTCTCTCACTGATTGGTTCAAGGTGAAAGACGGTAAATTTTTCTCAACAGACACACCCTGACCTGTTGAAGGTGATGGAAAGTAATTTCCTCTCCACTGTCACTCCCTGACCTGTTCAGGTGAAGGATAGTAAGTTCTTCCCCACAGTTACTCTATGATCTGTTCAGGGTGAAGGACAGTAATTTTCTCTCAACAGTCACACCCTGACCTGTTCAGCGTGAAGGACAGTAATTTTCTCTCAACAGTCACACCCTGACCTGTTGAGAATGAAGGAAAGTAATTTCCTCTCCACGGTCACACTGTTACCTGTTCAGGTGAAGGACTGTAATTTCCTCTCCAAAGTCACTCTATGATCTGTTCAGGTGAAGGACTGTAAATTCTTCACAACAGTCACTCCCTGACCTGTTCAGGTGAAGGACTGTAATTTCTTCTCCACAGTCACTACCTGATCTGTTCAAGGTGAAGGACTGTAATTTCCTCTCCACTGTCACACCCTGAACTGTTTCGGGTGAAGTACAGTAAGTTCTTCTCACAGTCACTCTATGACCTGTTCAGGGTGAAGGACAGTAACTTTCTTTCCACAGTCACTCCCTGACCTGTTCAGGTGAAGGACTGTAATTTCCTATCAACTGTTACACCCTGACCTGTTCAGGGTGAAGGATAGTAAGTTCTTCTCCACGGTCACTCTATGATCTGTTCAGGGTGAAGGACAGTAATTTCCTCTCAGCAGACGGACCCTGACCTGTTCAGGTGAAGGAATGAAATTTCCTCTCCACAGACACACTCTCACATGTTCAAATGAATGACAGTAATTTTCTCTCAACAGTCACTACCTGATCTGTTCAGGGTGAAGAACTGTAATTTCCTCTCAACTGTCACACCCTGAACTGTTCCGGGTGAAGTACAGTAAGTTCTTCTCACAGTCACTCTATGACGTGTTGAGAGTGAAGGACAGTAATTTTCTTTCCACAGTCACTCCCTGACCTGTTCAGGTGAAGGACAGTAATTTCCTCTCGACAGTCACTAGCCGTCCTGTTCAGGGTGAAGAACTGTAATATACTCTCCACAGTCACTCCTTGACCTGATCAGGTGAAGGACTGTAATTTCCTATCAACTGTTACACCCTGAACTGTTCCGGGTGAAGTACAGTAAGTTCTTCTCCACAGTCACTCTATGATCTGTTCAGGGTGAAGGACAGTAATTTTCCCTCCCCAGTCAATCTATGACCTGTTCAGGGTGAAGGACAGTAATTTTTCTCCACAGTCTCTCACTGATTGGTTCAAGGTGAAAGACGGTAAATTTTTCTCAACAGTCACACCCTGACCTGTTGAAGGTGATGGAAAGTAATTTCCTCTCCACTGTCACTCCCTGACCTGTTCAGGTGAAGGATAGTAAGTTCTTCCCCACAGTTACACTATGATCTGTTCAGTGTGAAGGACAGTAATTTTCTCTCAATAGTCACACCCTGACCTGTTCAATGTGAAGGACAGTAATTTTCTCTCAACAGTCACACCCTGACCTGTTGAGAGTGAAGGAAAGTAATTTCCTCTCCACAGTCACACTGTTACCTGTTCAGGTGAAGGACTGTAATTTCCTCTCCAAAGTCACTCTATGATCTGTTCAGGTGAAGGGCAGTAAATTCTTCACAACAGTCACTCCCTGACCTGTTCAGGTGAAGGACTGTAACTTTCTTTCCACATTCACTCCCGGACATCTTCAGGTGAAGGACTGTAACTTTGTCTCCACAGTCACACCCTGAGCTGTACAGGGTGAAGGACAGTAACTTACTTTCCATAGTCACTCTAGACCTGTTCAGGGTGAAGGACAGTAATTTCCTCTCCACAGTCACACCCTGACCTATTCAGTGTGAATGACAGTAATTTCCTCTCCACAGTCACTCCCTGACCTGTTCAGGTGAAGGACGGTAATTCCTCTCCACAGTCACACCCTGACCTGTACAGGGTGAAGGACAGTAAAATTATTTCCACAGTCACTCCCTGACATGTTGAGGTAAAGGACTGTAATATCCTCTCCACAGTCTCACTATGACCTGTTCAGGTGAAGGACTGTAATTTCCTCTCCACAGTCACACCGTTACCTGTACAGGGTGAAGGACAGTAATTTATTCTCCACAGTCACTCACTGACCTGTTCAACGTGAAGGACAGTAATTTCCTCTCCACAGTCACTCCCTGACCTGCTCAGGGTGAAGGACAGTAATTTCCTCTCCAGAGTCACTCCCTGACCTGTACAGGGTGAAGGACAGTAATTTATTCTCCACAGTCACTCACTGACCTGTTCAACGTGAAGGACAGTAATTTCCTCTCCACAGTCACATCCTTACCTGTACAGGGTGAAGGACAGTAATTTCCTCTCCACAGTCACTCTATGACCTGCTCAGGGTGAAGGACAGTAATTTCCTCTCCACCGTCACTCTATGACCTGTACAGGGTGAAGGACAGTAATATTCTTTCCACATTCACTCACTGACATGTTGAGGTGAAGGACAGTAATTTTCTTTCCACAATCACTCTCTGACGTGTTCAGGATGAAGGACAGTAATTTCCTCTCCACACTCAAACCCTGACCTGTTCAGTTGAAGGACTGAAATTTCCACTCCACAGTCACACCATGACCTGTTCTGGGTGAATACAGTAATTTTCTTTCCACATTCACTCCCTGACATCTTCAGGTGAAGGACTGTAACTTTGTCTCCACAGTCACACCCTGATCTGTACAGGGTGAAGGACAGTAATTTACTTTCCACAGTCACTCGAGACCTGTTCAAGGGCAAGGACAGTAATTTCTTCTCCACAGTCACACTGTGACCCTTTCAGGTGAAGTACTGTAATTTCCTCTCCACAGACAAACCCTGACCTGTTCAGGTGAAGAACAGTAATTTCCTCTCCACAGTCACTACCTGTCCTGTTCAGGGTGAAGAACTGTAATTTTCTTTCCACATTCACTCCCTGACATTTTCATGTGAAGGACTGTAATTTCCTCTCCACTGACACACCCTGACCTGGTCAGGCTGAAGGACAGTAATTTCCTCTCCACAGTCACGCTATGACCTGTACAAGGTGAAGGAGTGTAATTTTCTCTCTACAGTCACACCCTGATCTGGTCAGGGTGAAGGACAGTAATTTTCTCTCTACAGTCACACCCTGACCTGTTCAGCGTGAAGGACAGTAATTTGCTTTCCACAGTCACTCTAGACCTGTTGAGAGTGAAGGAAAGTAATTTCCTCTCCACAGTCACTCTGTTACCTGTTCAGGTGAAGGACTGTAATTTCCTCTCCAGAGTCACACTATGAGCTGTTCAAGGTGAAGGACAGTAAATTCTTCACAACAGTCACTCCCTGACCTGTTCAGGATGAAGGACAGTAATTTCCTCTCCACAGTCAAACCCTGACCTGTTCAGGTTAAGGACTGAAATTTCCACTCCACAGTCACACCATGACCTGTTCTGGGTAAAGGACAGTAATTTTCTTTCCACATTCACTCCCTGACATCTTCAGGTGAAGGAATGTAACTTCGTCTCCACAGTCACAACCTGACCTGTACAGGGTTAAGGACTGTATTTTCCTTTCCATAGTCACTCTAGACCTGTTCAGGGTGAAGGACAGTAATTTCCGCTCCACAGTCACACCATGACCCGTTCAAGTGAAAGACTTCAATTTACGCTCCACAGTTACACCCTTACTTGTACAGGGTGAAGGACAGAAATTTCTTCTCCACAGTTACTGCCTGACATGCTCAAGGTGAAGGATAGTAATTTCCTTGTCACAGTCACTCTAGACCTGTTGAGGGTGAAGGACAGTAATTTTGTCTCCAGAGTCAGACCGTGACCTGTTCAGGTGAAGGACGGTAATTCCTCCCCACAGTCACACCGTCACCTGTTCAGGTTAAGGACTGTAACTTCCTCTCCACAGTCACACCCTGACCTATTCAGTGTGAATGACAGTAATTTCCTCTCCACAGTCACTCCCTGACCTGTTCAGGTGAAGGACGGTAATTCCTCTCCACAGTCACACCCTGACCTGTACAGGGTGAAGGACAGTAAAATTATTTCCACAGTCACTCCCTGACATGTTGAGGTAAAGGACTGTAATATCCTCTCCACAGTCTCACTATGACCAGTTCAGGTGAAGGACTGTAATTTCCTCTCCATAGTCACACCCTTACCTGTACAGGGTGAAGGACAGTAATTTCCTCTCCATAGTCACTCCCTGACCTAGTCAGGGTGAAGGACAGTAATTTCTTCTCCACAGTCACTCTATGACCTGTACAAGGTGAAGGACAGTAACTTCTTTTCCACAGTGACTCCCTGACCAGTTCAAGATGAAGGACAGTAATTTCCACTCCACAATCATTCTCTGACATGTTCAGGATGAAGGACAGTAATTTCCTCTCCACACTCAAACCCTGACCTGTTCAGTTGAAGGACTGTAACTTCGTCTCCACAGTCACACCCTGAGCTGTTCAGGGTGAAGAACAGTAATTTCCTCTTCACAGTCACTACCTGACCTGTTCAGGGTGAAGAACTGTAATTTTCTTTCCACATTCACTCCCTGACATTATCATGTGAAGGACTGTAATTTCCTCTCTACAGTCACACTCTGACCTGTTCAGTGTGAAGGACAGTAATTTCCTCTCCATAGTCACTCTATGACCTGTACAAGGTGAAGGACAGTAATGTCTTCTCCACAGTGAATCCCTTACCTGTTCAGTGTGAAGGACAGTAATTTCCTCTCCACAGTCACTCTATGACCTGTACAAGGTGAAGGACAGTAATGTCTTCTCCACAGTGAATCCCTGACCTGTTCAAGGTGAAGGACAGTAATTTACTCTCCACAGTCACACCCTTACCTGTACAGGGTGAAGAACAGTAATATTCTTTCCACAGTCACTCTCTGACATGTTAAGGTGAAGGACTGTAATTTCCACTCCACAGTCACTCTATGATCTGTTCAGGGTGAAGGATAGTAATTTCCTCTCCACATTCAGACCGTGACCCTTTCAGGTGAAAAACTGTAATTTACTCTCCACAGTCACACACCTTCCTGTACAGGGTGAAGGACAGTAATTTTCTTTCCACATTCACTCCCGGACATCTTCAGGTGAAGGACTGTAACTTCGTCTCCACAGTCACACCCTGAGCTGTACAGGGTGAAGGACAGTAATTTACTTTCCACAGTCACTCTAGACCTGTTCAGGGTGAAGGACAGTAATTTCCACTCCACAGTCACACCGTGACCTGTTAAGGTGAAGGAATATAATTTACTCTCCACAGTCACACCCTTACCTGTACAGGGTGAAGGACAGTAATAATCTTTCCACAGTCACTCCCTGACATGTTGAAGTGAAGGACTGTAATTTCCTCTCCACTGTCACTCTATGATCCGTTCAGGGTGAAGGATAGTAATTTCCTATCCACAGTCACACTGTGACCCTTTCAGGTGAAGTACTGTAATTTCCTCTCCACAGTCAAACCCAGACCTGTTCAGGTGAAGAACAGTAATTTCCTCTCCACAGTCACTCGAGACCTGTTCAAGGTGAAGGACTGTAATTTCCTCTCTACAGTCACACCCTGACCTGGTCAGGGTGAAGGACAGTAATTTCCTCTCCAGAGTCACTCAATGCCCTGCTCAGGGTGAAGGACAGTAATTTCCTCTCCACAGTCACTCTATGACCTGTAGAAGGTGAAGGACAGTAATGTCTTCTCCACAGTGAATCCCTGACCTGTTCAAGGTGAAGGACAGTAATTTACTCTCCACAGTCACACCGTTACCTGTACAGGGTGAAGGACAGTAATATTCTTACCACAGTCACTCCCTGACATGTTGAGGTGAAGGACTGTAATTTCCTCTCCACTGACACACTCTGACCTGTTCTGGGTGAAGGACAGTAATTTTCTTTCCACATTCACTCCCTGACATCTTCAGGTGAAGGACTGTAACTTTGTCTCCACAGTCACACCCTGAGCTGTACAGGGTGAAGGACAGTAATTTACTTTCCACAGTCACTCGAGACCTGTTCAAGGGCAAGGACAGTAATTTCTTCTCCACAGTCACACTGTGACCCTTTCAGGTGAAGTACTGTAATTTCCTCTCCACAGACAAACCCTGACCTGTTCAGGTGAAGAACAGTAATTTCCTCTCCACAGTCACTACCTGTCCTGTTCAGGGTGAAGAACTGTAATTTTCTTTCCACATTCACTCCCTGACATTTTCATGTGAAGGACTGTAATTTCCTCTCCACTGACACACCCTGACCTGGTCAGGGTGAAGGAGTGTAATTTCCTCTCCACAGTCACGCTATGACCTGTACAAGGTGAAGGAGTGTAATTTCCTCTCTACAGTCACACCCTGATCTGGTCAGGGTGAAGGATAGTAATTTCCTCTCCACAGTCACTTACTGACCTGTTCAGGGTGAAGGACAGTAAATTCCTCTCCACAGTCACACCCTGACCTGTTCAGGTGAAGAACAGTAATTTCCTCTCCACAGTCACTACCTGTCCTGTTCAGGGTGAAGAACTGTAATTTTCTTTCCACATTCACTCCCTGACATTTTCATGTGAAGGACAGTAATTTCCTCTCCACTGACACACCCTGACCTGGTCAGGGTGAAGGAGTGTAATTTCCTCTCCACAGTCACGCTATGACCTGTACAAGGTGAAGGAGTGTAATTTCCTCTCTACAGTCACACCCTGATCTGGTCAGGGTGAAGGATAGTAATTTCCTCTCCACAGTCACTTACTGACCTGTTCAGGGTGAAGGACAGTAAATTCCTCTCCACAGTCACTCTGTGACCTGGTCAGGGTGAAGGAAAGTAATTTCCTCTCCACAGTCACACCCTGACCTGTTCAGGTGAAGGAATGAAGTTTCCTCTCCACAGATACACTCTGATATGTTCAAATGAAGGACAGTAATTTTCTCTCAACAGTCACACTCTGACCTGTTCAGCGTGAAGGACCGTAATTTGCTTTCCGCAGTCACTCTAGACCTGTTGAGAGTGAAGGAAAGTAATTTCCTCTCCACATTCACTCTGTTACCTGTTCAGGTGAAGGACTGTAATTTCCTCTCCACAGTCACACTATGAGCTGTTCAAGGTGAAGGACAGTAAATTCTTCACAACAGTCACTCCCTGACCTGTTCAGGATGAAGGACAGTAATTTCCTCTCCACAGTCAAACCCTGACCTGTTCAGGTTAAGGACTGAAATTTCCACTCCACAGTCACACCATGACCTGTTCAGGTGAAGGACGGTAATTCCTCTCCACAGTCACTCTATGACCTGTAGAAGGTGAAGGACAGCAATGTCTTCTCCACAGTGAATCCCTGACCTGTTCAAGGTGAAGGACAGTAATTTTCTTTCCACATTCACACCCTGACATCTTCAGGTGATGGAATGTAACTTCGTCTCCACAGTCACAACCTGACCTGTACAGGGTTAAGGACTGTATTTTCCTTTCCACAGTCACTCCCTGACCTGTTCAGGGTGAAGGACAGTAATTTCCACTCCACAGTCACACCATGACCTGTTCAAGTGAATGACTTCAATTTACGCTCCACAGTTACACCCTTACTTGTACAGGGTGAAGGACAGTAATTTCTTCTCCACAGTTACTGCCTGACATGCTCAAGGTGAAGGACAGTAATTTCCTTGTCACAGTCACTCTAGACCTGTTGAGGGTGAAGGACAGTAATTTCCACTCCACAGTCACACCGTGTCCTATTCAGGTGAAGGATGGTAATTCCTCCCCACAGTCACACCGTCACCTGTTCAGGTTAAGGACTGTAACTTCCTCTCCACAGTCACACCCTGACCTATTCAGTGTGAATGACAGTAATTTCCTCTCCACAGTCACTCCCTGACCTGTTCAGGTGAAGGACGGAAATTCCTCTCCACAGTCACACCCTGACCTGTACAGGGTGAAGGACAGTAAAATTATTTCCACAGTCACTCCCTGACATGTTGAGGTAAAGGACTGTAATTTCCTCTCCACAGTCTCACTATGACCTGCTCAGGGTGAAGGACAGTAATTTCCTCTCCAGAGTCACTCAATGCCCTGCTCAGGGTGAAGGACAGTAATTTCCTCTCCACAGTCACTCTATGACCTGTAGAAGGTGAAGGACAGTAATGTCTTCTCCACAGTGAATCCCTGACCTGTTCAAGGTGAAGGACAGTAATTTACTCTCCACAGTCACACCGTTACCTGTACAGGGTGAAGGACAGTAATATTCTTACCACAGTCACTCCCTGACCTGTTCAGGTGAAGGACTGTAATTTCCTCTCCACTGACACACTCTGACCTGTTCTGGGTGAAGGACTGTAATTTTCTTTCCACATTCACTCCCTGACATCTTCAGGTGAAGGACTGTAACTTCGTCTCCACAGTCACACCCTGAGCTGTTCAGGGTGAAGAACAGTAATTTCCTCTTCACAGTCACTACCTGACCTGTTCAGGGTGAAGAACTGTAATTTTCTTTCCACATTCACTCCCTGACATTATCATGTGAAGGACTGTAATTTCCTTCCTACAGTCACACCCTGACCTGTTCAGGTGAAGGAATGAAGTTTCCTCTCCACAGATACACTCTGATATGTTCAAATGAAGGACAGTAATTTTCTCTCAACAGTCACACTCTGACCTGTTCAGCGTGAAGGACCGTAATTTGCTTTCCACAGTCACTCTAGACCTGTTGAGAGTGAAGGAAAGTAATTTCCTCTCCACATTCACTCTGTTACCTGTTCAGGTGAAGGACTGTAATTTCCTCTCCACAGTCACACTATGAGCTGTTCAAGGTGAAGGACAGTAAATTCTTCACAACAGTCACTCCCTGACCTGTTCAGGATGAAGGACAGTAATTTCCTCTCCACAGTCAAACCCTGACCTGTTCAGGTTAAGGACTGAAATTTCAACTCCACAGTCACACCATGACCTGTTCAGGTGAAGGACGGTAATTCCTCTCCACAGTCACTCTATGACCTGTAGAAGGTGAAGGACAGCAATGTCTTCTCCACAGTGAATCCCTGACCTGTTCAAGGTGAAGGACAGTAATTTACTTTCCACAGTCACACCGTTACCTGTACAGGGTGAAGGACAGTAATATTCTTACCACAGTCACTCCCTGACCTGTTCAGGTGAAGGACTGTAATTTCCTCTCCACTGACACACTCTGACCTGTTCTGGGTGAAGGACTGTAATTTTCTTTCCACATTCACTCCCTGACATCTTCAGGTGAAGGACTGTAACTTCGTCTCCACAGTCACACCCTGAGCTGTTCAGGGTGAAGAACAGTAATTTCCTCTTCACAGTCACTACCTGACCTGTTCAGGGTGAAGAACTGTAATTTTCTTTCCACATTCACTCCCTGACATTATCATGTGAAGGACTGTAATTTCCTTCCTACAGTCACACCCTGACCTGTTCAGGTGAAGGAATGAAGTTTCCTCTCCACAGATACACTCTGATATGTTCAAATGAAGGACAGTAATTTTCTCTCAACAGTCACACTCTGACCTGTTCAGCGTGAAGGACCGTAATTTGCTTTCCACAGTCACTCTAGACCTGTTGAGAGTGAAGGAAAGTAATTTCCTCTCCACATTCACTCTGTTACCTGTTCAGGTGAAGGACTGTAATTTCCTCTCCACAGTCACACTATGAGCTGTTCAAGGTGAAGGACAGTAAATTCTTCACAACAGTCACTCCCTGACCTGTTCAGGATGAAGGACAGTAATTTCCTCTCCACAGTCAAACCCTGACCTGTTCAGGTTAAGGACTGAAATTTCAACTCCACAGTCACACCATGACCTGTTCAGGTGAAGGACGGTAATTCCTCTCCACAGTCACTCTATGACCTGTAGAAGGTGAAGGACAGCAATGTCTTCTCCACAGTGAATCCCTGACCTGTTCAAGGTGAAGGACAGTAATTTACTTTCCACAGTCACACCCTTACCTGTTCTGGGTAATGGACAGTAATTTTCTTTCCACATTCACTCCCTGACATCTTCAGGTGAAGGACTGTAACTTCGTTTCCACAGTCACACCCTTACCTGTACAGGGTGAAGGACAGTAACATACTTTCCATAGTCACTCCCTGACCTGGTCAGGGTGAAGGACAGTAATTTCCACTCCACAGTCACACCATTACGAGTACAGGGTGAAGGACAGTAATTTCTTCTCCACAGTCACTCCCTGACCTGTTCAAGGTGAAGGACAGTAATTTACTCTCCACAGTCACACCCTTACCTGTACAGGGTGAAGAACAGTAATATTCTTTCCACAGTCACTCTCTGACATGTTGAGGTGAAGGACTGTAATTTCCACTCCAGAGTCACTCTATGATCTGTTCAGGGTGAAGGACAGTAATTTCCTCTCCACAGTCTGACCGTGACCCTTTCAGGTGAAGGACTGAAATTTCCTCTCCACTGACACACTCTGACCTGTTCTGGGTGAAGGACAGTAATTTCCTCTCCACAATCACTCTCTGACGTGTTCAGGATGAAGGACAGTAATTTCCTCTCTGCAGTCAAACCCTGACCTGTTCAGGTGAAGTACTGAAATTTCCTCTCCACAGACACACACTGACCTATTCAGTGTGAATGACAGTAATTTCCTCTCCACAGTCACACCCTGACCTGTACAGGGTGAAGGACAGTAAAATTATTTCCACAGTCACTCCCTGACATGTTGAGGTAAAGGACTTTAATATCCTCTCCACAGTCTCACTATGACCAGTTCAGGTGAAGGACTGTAATTTCCTCTCCACAGTCACACCGTTACCTGTACAGGGTGAAGGACAGTAATTTCCTCTCCATAGTCACTCTATGACCTGTACAAGGTGAAGGACAGTAACTTCTTTTCCACAGTGACTCCCTGACCTGTTCAAGATGAAGGACAGCAATTTCCACTCCACAATCACTCTCTGACGTGTTCAGGATGAAGGACAGTAATTTCCTCTCCACACTCAAACCCTGACCTGTTCAGGTTAAGGACTGAAATTTCCTCTCCACTGACACACTCTGACCTGTTCTGGGTGAAGGACAGTAATTTTCTTTCCACATTCACTCCCTGACATCTTCAGGTGAAGGACTGTAACTTCGTCTCCACAGTCATACCCTGAGCTGTTCAGGGTGAAGAACAGTAATTTCCTCTTCACAGTCACTACCTGACCTATTCAGGGTGAAGGACAGTAATTTCCACTCCACAGTTACACCGTGACCTGTTAAGGTGAAGGACTATAATTTACTCTCCACAGTCACACCCTTACCTGTACAGGGTGAAGGACAGTAATATTCTTTGCACAGTCACTCCCTGAGATGTTGAGGTGAAGGACAGTAATTACCTCTCCACAGTCACTCTATGATCTGTTCAGGGTGAAGGATAGTGATTTCCTCTCCACAGTCAGAGCGTGACCCTTTCAGGTGAAGGACAGTAATTTCCACTCCACAGTCACACCGTGACCTGTTCAAGTGAATGACTGCAAATTACGCTACACAGATGCACCCTTACTTGTACAGGGTGAAGGACAGTAAAATTATTTCCACAGTCACTCCCTGACATGTTGAGGTAAAGGACTGTAATATCCTCTCCACAGTCTCACTATGACCTGTTCAGGTGAAGGACAGTAATTTCCTCTCCACAGTCACTCCCTGACCTGTTCAAGGTGAAGGACAGTAATTTCCTCACCACTGTCAGACCGTGTCCTGTTCAAGGTGAAGGACTGTAATTTCAACTCCACAGTCACACCCTGACCTGTTCAGGTGAAGGACTGTAATTTCCACTCCACAGTCACACCATTACGAGTACAGGGTGAAGGACAGTAATTTCCTCTCCACAGTCACTCTATGACCTGTACAAGGTGAAGGACAGTAACGTCTTCTCCACAGTGAATCCCTGACCTGTTCAAGGTGAAGGACAGTAATTTACTCTCCACAGTCACACCCTTACCTGTACAGGGTGAAGAACAGTAATATTCTTTCCACATTCACTCCCTGACATCTTTAGGTGAAGGACTGTAATTTCCTCTCAACAGTCAATCTATGAGCTGTTCAGAGTGAACAACAGTAATTTCCTCTCCACAGTCACTCCCTGACCTGGTCAGGGTGAAGGACAGTAAATTCCTCTCCACAGTGACTCCCTGACCTGTTCAAGGTGAAGGACAGTAATTTCCCTTCCACAGTCAAACCCTGACCTGTTCAGGTGAAGTACTGAAATTTCCTCTCCACAGACACACTCTGACCTGTTCTGGGTGAAGGACAGTAGTTTTCTTCCCACATTCACTCCCTGACATCTTCAGGTGAAGGACTGTAACTTCGTCTCCACAGTCACACCCTTACCTGTACAGGGAGGAGGACAGTAATATTCTTTCCACAGTCACTCCCTGACATGTTGAGGTGAAGGACTGTAATTTCTTCTCCACGGTCACACTGTGACCCTTTCAGGTGAAGGACTGTAATTTCGTCTCCAAAGTCAGACTCTAACGAGTACAGGGTGAAGGACAGTAATTTCTTCTCCACAGTCACTACCTGACCTGGTCAGGGTGAAGGACAGTAATTTTCTCTCCCCAGTCAATCTATGACATGTTCAGTGTGAAGGACAGTAATTTCCTTTCCACAGTCACACCCTGACCTGTTCAGGAGCAGGACTGAAATTTCCTCTCCACAGACTGACTCTGACATCTTCAGGGTGAAGGACAGTAATTTCCTCTCCACAGTCACTCCCTGACCTGTTCCGGGTGAAGGACAGTAATTTATTCTCCACAGTCCCTCCCGGACCTGTTCAGGTGAAGGACAGTAATTTCCTCTCCACAGTCACTCCCTGACCTGTTCAGTGTGAACGACAGTAATTTCCTCTCCACAGTCACTCCCTGACCTGTTCAGGTGAAGAACTGAAATTTCCTCTCCGCAGTCACTCCCTGACCTGTTCAGGTGAAGAACTGAAATTTCCTCTCCACAGTCACTCCCTGACCTGTTCAGGATGAAGGACAGTAATTTCCTCCCCATAGTCAGACCGTCACCTGTTCAGGAGAAGGACTGACATTTCCTCTCCACAGACAGATTCTGACCTGTTCTGGGTGAACGACAGTAATTTTCTTTCCACATTCACTCCCTGACATTTTCATGTGAAGGACTGTAACTTCGTCTCCACAGTCACAACCTGAGCTGTACAGGGTGAAGGACAGTAATTTCCTCTCCACAGTCACACCGTGACCCTTTCAGGTGAAGGACTGTAATTTCCTCTCCACAGTCACTCCCTGACCTGGTCAGGGTGAAGGACAGTAATTTTCTCTCCCCTGTCAATCTATGACCTGTTCAGGGTGAAGGACAGTAATTTCCTCTCCACAGTCAAACCCTGACCTGTTCAGGTTAAGGACTGAAATTTCCACTCCACAGACACACTCTGACCTGTTCTGGGTGAAGGACAGTAATTTTTTTTCCACATTCACTCCCTGACATCTTCAGGTGAAGGACTGTAACTTTGTCTCCACAGTCACACCCTGAGCTGTACAGGGTGAAGGACAGTAATTTCCTCTCCACAGTCAAACCCTGACCTGTTCAGGTGAAGGACTGTAATTTCCACTCCACAGTCACACCATTACGAGTACAGGGTGAAGGACAGTAATTTCTTCTCCACAGTTACTGCCTGACCTGGTCAGGGTGAAGGACAGTAATTTCCTCTCCACAGTCACTCTATGACCTGTACAAGGTGAAGGACAGTAACGTCTTCTCCACAGTGAATCCCTGACCTGTTCAAGGTGAAGGACAGTAATTTACTCTCCACAGTCACACCCTTACCTGTACAGGGTGAAGAACAGTAATATTCTTTCCACAGTCACTCTCTGACATATTGAGGTGAAGGACTGTAATTTCCACTCCAGAGTCACTCTATGATCTGTTCAGGGTGAAGAATAGTAATTTCCTCTCCACAGTCAGACAGTGACCCTTTCAGGTGAAGGACTGTAATTTACTCTCCACAGTCACACACCTTCCTGTACAGGGTGAAGGACAGTAATATTCTTTCCACATTCACTCCCTGACATCTTCAGTTGAAGGACTGTAACTTCGTCTCCGCAGTCACACCCTGAGCTGCACAGGGTGAAGGACAGTAACTTACTTTCCATAGTCACTCTAGACCTGTTCAAGGTGAAGGACAGTAACTTCTTCTCCACAGTGACTCTCTGACGTGTTCAGGGTGAAGGACAGTAATTTCCTCTCCACTGTCAAACCCTGACCTGTTCAGGTTAAGGACTGAAATTTCCACTCCACAGACACACTCTGACCTGTTCTGGGTGAAGGACAGTAATTTTCTTTCCACATTCACTCCCTGACATCTTCAGGTGAAGGAATGTAACTTCGTCTCCACAGTCACACCCTGAGCTGTACAGGGTGAAGGACTGTAATTTCTTCTCCACAGTTACTGCCTGACATGCTCAAGGTGAAGGATAGTAATTTCCTTGTCACAGTCACTCTAGACCTGTTGAGTGTGAAGGACAGTAATTTCGTCTCCAGAGTCAGACCGTGACCTGTTCAGGTGAAGGACGGTAATTCCTCCCCACAGTCACACCGTCACCTGTTCAGGTTAAGGACTGTAACTTCCTCTCCACAGTCACACCCTGACCTATTCAGTGTGAATGACAGTAATTTCCTTGTCACAGTCACTCCCTGACCTGTTCAGGTGAAGGACGGTAATTCCTCTCCACAGTCACACCCTGACCTGTACAGGGTGAAGGACAGTAAAATTATTTCCACAGTCACTCCCTGACATGTTGAGGTAAAGGACTGTAATATCCTCTCCACAGTCTCACTATGACCAGTTCAGGTGAAGGACTGTAATTTCCTCTCCACAGTCTCACCCTTACCTGTACAGGGTGAAGGACAGTAATTTCCTCTCCATAGTCACTCCCTGACCTAGTCAGGGTGAAGGACAGTAATTTCTTCTCCACAGTCACTCTATGACCTGTTCAGGTGAAGGACAGTAATTTCCTCTCCACAGTCACTCTATCACCAGTTCAGGTGAAAGCTTGTAATTTCCTCTCCAGAGTCACTCCCTGACCTGTTCAGTGTGAAGGACAGTAATTTCCTTTCCACAGTCACACCGTGTCCTGTTCAAGGTGAAGGACTGGAATTTCATTTCCACAGTCACACCTTTACCTGTACAGGGTGAATGAGAGTAATTTCCTCTCCAGAGTCTCTCCCTGACATGTTCAGGGTGAAGGACAGTAATATTCTTTCCACAGTCAGTCCCTACATGTTCAGGGTGAAGGACAGTAATTTCTTCTCCACAGTCACTCCCTGAACTGTTCAAGGTGAAGGACAGTAATTTCTTCTCCACAGTCACTCTATGACCTGTACAGGGTGAAGGACAGTAACTTCTTTTCCACAGTGACTCCCCGACCTGTTCAAGATGAAGGACAGTAATTTCCTCTCCACAATCACTCTCTGACATGTTCAGGATGAAGGACAGTAATTTCCTCACACACACAAAACCCTGACCTGTTCAGTTGAAGGACTGAAATTTCCTCTCCACTGACACACTCTGACCTGTTCTGGGTGAAGGACAGTAATTTTCTTTCCACATTCACTCCCTGACATCTTCAGGTGAAGGACTGTAACTTCGTCTCCACAGTCACACCCTTACCTGTACAGGGAGGAGGACAGTAATATTCTTTCCACAGTCACTCCCTGACATGTTGAGGTGAAGGACTGTAATTTCTTCTCCACGGTCACACTGTGACCCTTTCAGGTGAAGGACTGTAATTTCGTCTCCAAAGTCAGACTCTAACGAGTACAGGGTGAAGGACAGTAATTTCTTCTCCACAGTCACTACCTGACCTGGTCAGGGTGAAGGAAAGTAATTTTCTCTCCCCAGTCAATCTATGACATGTTCAGTGTGAAGGACAGTAATTTCCTTTCCACAGTCACACCCTGACCTGTTCAGGAGCAGGACTGAAATTTCCTCTCCACAGACTGACTCTGACATCTTCAGGGTGAAGGACAGTAATTTCCTCTCCACAGTCACTCCCTGACCTGTTCCGGGTGAAGGACAGTAATTTATTCTCCACAGTCCCTCCCGGACCTGTTCAGGTGAAGGACAGTAATTTCCTCTCCACAGTCACTCCCTGACCTGTTCAGTGTGAACGACAGTAATTTCCTCTCCACAGTCACTCCCTGACCTGTTCAGGATGAAGGACAGTAATTTCCTCCCCATAGTCAGACCGTCACCTGTTCAGGAGAAGGACTGACATTTCCTCTCCACAGACAGATTCTGACCTGTTCTGGGTGAACGACAGTAATTTTCTTTCCACATTCACTCCCTGACATTTTCATGTGAAGGACTGTAACTTCGTCTCCACAGTCACAACCTGAGCTGTACAGGGTGAAGGACAGTAATTTCCTCTCCACAGTCACACCGTGACCCTTTCAGGTGAAGGACTGTAATTTCCTCTCCACAGTCACTCCCTGACCTGGTCAGGGTGAAGGACAGTAATTTTCTCTCCCCTGTCAATCTATGACCTGTTCAGGGTGAAGGACAGTAATTTCCTCTCCACAGTCAAACCCTGACCTGTTCAGGTTAAGGACTGAAATTTCCACTCCACAGACACACTCTGACCTGTTCTGGGTGAAGGACAGTAATTTTTTTTCCACATTCACTCCCTGACATCTTCAGGTGAAGGACTGTAACTTTGTCTCCACAGTCACACCCTGAGCTGTACAGGGTGAAGGACAGTAATTTCCTCTCCACAGTCAAACCCTGACCTGTTCAGGTGAAGGACTGTAATTTCCACTCCACAGTCACACCATTACGAGTACAGGGTGAAGGACAGTAATTTCTTCTCCACAGTTACTGCCTGACCTGGTCAGGGTGAAGGACAGTAATTTCCTCTCCACAGTCACTCTATGACCTGTACAAGGTGAAGGACAGTAACGTCTTCTCCACAGTGAATCCCTGACCTGTTCAAGGTGAAGGACAGTAATTTACTCTCCACAGTCACACCCTTACCTGTACAGGGTGAAGAACAGTAATATTCTTTCCACAGTCACTCTCTGACATATTGAGGTGAAGGACTGTAATTTCCACTCCAGAGTCACTCTATGATCTGTTCAGGGTGAAGGATAGTAATTTCCTCTCCACAGTCAGACCGTGACCCTTTCAGGTGAAGGACTGTAATTTACTCTCCACAGTCACACACCTTCCTGTACAGGGTGAAGGACAGTAATATTCTTTCCACAGTCAGTCCCTGACATGTTGAGGTGAAGGACTGAAATTTCCTCTCCACTGACACACTCTGACCTGTTCTGGGTGAAGGACAGTAATTTCCACTCCACAATCACTCTCTGACGTGTTCAGGATGAAGGACAGTAATTTCCTCTCTGCAGTCAAACCCTGACCTGTTCAGGTGAAGTACTGAAAGTTCCTCTACACAGACACACACTGACCTGTTCTGGGTGAAGGACAGTAATTTTCTTTCCACATTCACTCCCTGACATCTTCAGTTGAAGGACTGTAACTTCGTCTCCGCAGTCACACCCTGAGCTGCACAGGGTGAAGGACAGTAACTTACTTTCCATAGTCACTCTAGACCTGTTCAAGGTGAAGGACAGTAACTTCTTCTCCACAGTGACTCTCTGACGTGTTCAGGGTGAAGGACAGTAATTTCCTCTCCACTGTCAAACCCTGACCTGTTCAGGTTAAGGACTGAAATTTCCACTCCACAGACACACTCTGACCTGTTCTGGGTGAAGGACAGTAATTTTCTTTCCACATTCACTCCCTGACATCTTCAGGTGAAGGAATGTAACTTCGTCTCCACAGTCACACCCTGAGCTGTACAGGGTGAAGGACTGTAATTTCTTCTCCACAGTTACTGCCTGACATGCTCAAGGTGAAGGATAGTAATTTCCTTGTCACAGTCACTCTAGACCTGTTGAGTGTGAAGGACAGTAATTTCGTCTCCAGAGTCAGACCGTGACCTGTTCAGGTGAAGGACGGTAATTCCTCCCCACAGTCACACCGTCACCTGTTCAGGTTAAGGACTGTAACTTCCTCTCCACAGTCACACCCTGACCTATTCAGTGTGAATGACAGTAATTTCCTTGTCACAGTCACTCCCTGACCTGTTCAAGGAGAAGGACAGTAATTTCCTTTCCACAGTCACTCCCTGACCTGTTCAGGTGAAGGACGGTAATTCCTCTCCACAGTCACACCCTGACCTGTACAGGGTGAAGGACAGTAAAATTATTTCCACAGTCACTCCCTGACATGTTGAGGTAAAGGACTGTAATATCCTCTCCACAGTCTCACTATGACCAGTTCAGGTGAAGGACTGTAATTTCCTCTCCACAGTCTCACCCTTACCTGTACAGGGTGAAGGACAGTAATTTCCTCTCCATAGTCACTCCCTGACCTGGTCAGGGTGAAGGACAGTAATTTCTTCTCCACAGTCACTCTATGACCTGTTCAGGTGAAGGACAGTAATTTCCTCTCCACAGTCACTCTATCACCAGTTCAGGTGAAAGCTTGTAATTTCCTCTCCAGAGTCACTCCCTGACCTGTTCAGTGTGAAGGACAGTAATTTCCTTTCCACAGTCACACCGTGTCCTGTTCAAGGTGAAGGACTGGAATTTCATTTCCACAGTCACACCTTTACCTGTACAGGGTGAATGAGAGTAATTTCCTCTCCAGAGTCTCTCCCTGACATGTTCAGGGTGAAGGACAGTAATATTCTTTCCACAGTCAGTCCCTACATGTTCAGGGTGAAGGACAGTAATTTCTTCTCCACAGTCACTCCCTGACCAGGTCAGGGTGAAGGACAGTAATTTCTTCTCCACAGTCACTCTATGACCTGTACAGGGTGAAGGACAGTAACTTCTTTTCCACAGTGACTCCCCGACCTGTTCAAGATGAAGGACAGTAATTTCCACTCCACAATCACTCTCTGACATGTTCAGGATGAAGGACAGTAATTTTCTTTCCACATTCACTCCCTGACATCTTCAGGTGAAGGACTGTAACTTCGTCTCCACAGTCACAGCCTGAGCTGTACAGGGTTAAGGACAGTAACATACTTTCCATAGTCACTCTAGACCTTTTCAGGGTGAAGGACAGTAATTTCCTCTCCACAGTCAAACCCTGACCTGTTCAGGTGAAGGACTGTAATTTCCACTCCACAGTCACACCATTACGAGTACAGGGTGAAGGACAGTAATTTCTTCTCCACAGTTACTGCCTGACCTGGTCAGGGTGAAGGACAGTAATTTCCTCTCCACAGTCACTCTATGACCTGTACAAGGTGAAGGACAGTAACGTCTTCTCCACAGTGAATCCCTGACCTGTTCAAGGTGAAGGACAGTAATTTACTCTCCACAGTCACACCCTTACCTGTACAGGGTGAAGAACAGTAATATTCTTTCCACAGTCACTCTCTGACATGTTGAGGTGAAGGGCTGTAATTTCCACTCCAGAGTCACTCTATGATCTGTTCAGGGTGAAGGATAGTAATTTCCTCTCCACAGTCAGACCGTGACCCTTTCAGGTGAAGGACTGTAATTTACTCTCCACAGTCACACACCTTCCTGTACAGGGTGAAGGACAGTAATATTCTTTCCACAGTCAGTCCCTGACATGTTGAGGTGAAGGACTGAAATTTCCTCTCCACTGACACACTCTGACCTGTTCTGGGTGAAGGACAGTAATTTCCACTCCACAATCACTCTCTGACGTGTTCAGGATGAAGGACAGTAATTTCCTCTCTGCAGTCAAACCCTGACCTGTTCAGGTGAAGTACTGAAAGTTCCTCTCCACAGACACACACTGACCTGTTCTGGGTGAAGGACAGTAATTTTCTTTCCACATTCACTCCCTGACATCTTCAGTTGAAGGACTGTAACTTCGTCTCCGCAGTCACACCCTGAGCTGCACAGGGTGAAGGACAGTAACTTACTTTCCATAGTCACTCTAGACCTTTTCAGGGTGAAGGACTGTAACTTACTTTCCATAGTCACTCTAGACCTGTTCAAGGTGAAGGACAGTAACTTCTTCTCCACAGTGACTCTCTGACGTGTTCAGGGTGAAGGACAGTAATTTCCTCTCCACTGTCAAATCCTGACCTGTTCAGGTTAAGGACTGAAATTTCCACTCCACAGACACACTCTGACCTGTTCTGGGTGAAGGACAGTAATTTTCTTTCCACATTCACTCCCTGACATCTTCAGGTGAAGGACTGTAACTTCGTCTCCGCAGTCACACCCTGAGCTGTACAGGGTGAAGGACAGTAACTTACTTTCCATAGTCACTCTAGACCTGTTCAAGGTGAAGGACAGTAACTTCTTCTCCACAGTGACTCTCTGACGTGTTCAGGATGAAGGACAGTAATTTCCTCTCCACTGTCAAATCCTGACCTGTTCAGGTTAAGGACTGAAATTTCCACTCCACAGACACACTCTGACCTGTTCTGGGTGAAGGACAGTAATTTTCTTTCCACATTCACTCCCTGACATCTTCAGGTGAAGGAATGTAACTTCGTCTCCACAGTCACACCCTGAGCTGTACAGGGTGAAGGACTGTAATTTCTTCTCCACAGTTACTGCCTGACATGCTCAAGGTGAAGGATAGTAATTTCCTTGTCACAGTCACTCTAGACCTGTTGAGGGTGAAGGACAGTAATTTTGTCTCCAGAGTCAGACCGTGACCTGTTCAGGTGAAGGACGGTAATTCCTCCCCACAGTCACACCGTCACCTGTTCAGGTTAAGGACTGTAACTTCCTCTCCACAGTCACACCCTGACCTATTCAGTGTGAATGACAGTAATTTCCTTGTCACAGTCACTCCCTGACCTGTTCAAGGAGAAGGACAGTAATTTCCTTTCCACAGTCACTCCCTGACCTGTTCAGGTGAAGGACGGTAATTCCTCTCCACAGTCACACCCTGACCTGTACAGGGTGAAGGACAGTAAAATTATTTCCACAGTCACTCCCTGACATGTTGAGGTAAAGGACTGTAATATCCTCTCCACAGTCTCACTATGACCAGTTCAGGTGAAGGACTGTAATTTCCTCTCCACAGTCTCACCCTTACCTGTACAGGGTGAAGGACAGTAATTTCCTCTCCATAGTCACTCCCTGACCTGGTCAGGGTGAAGGACAGTAATTTCTTCTCCACAGTCACTCTATGACCTGTTCAGGTGAAGGACAGTAATTTCCTCTCCACAGTCACTCTATCACCAGTTCAGGTGAAAGCTTGTAATTTCCTCTCCAGAGTCACTCCCTGACCTGTTCAGTGTGAAGGACAGTAATTTCCTTTCCATAGTCACACCGTGTCCTGTTCAAGGTGAAGGACTGGAATTTCATTTCCACAGTCACACCTTTACCTGTTCAGGGTGAATGAGAGTAATTTCCTCTCCAGAGTCTCTCCCTGACATGTTCAGGGTGAAGGACAGTAATATTCTTTCCACAGTCAGTCCCTACATGTTCAGGGTGAAGGACAGTAATTTCTTCTCCACAGTCACTCCCTGACCAGGTCAGGGTGAAGGACAGTAATTTCTTCTCCACAGTCACTCTATGACCTGTACAGGGTGAAGGACAGTAACTTCTTTTCCACAGTCACTCCCCGACCTGTTCAAGATGAAGGACAGTAATTTCCACTCCACAATCACTCTCTGACATGTTCAGGTTGAAGGACAGTAATTTCCTCTCCACACTCAAACCCTGACCTGTTCAGTTGACGGACTGAAATTTCCTCTCCACTGACACACTCTGACCTGTTCTGGGTGAAGGACAGTAATTTTCTTTCCACATTCACTCCCTGACATCTTCAGGTGAAGGACTGTAACTTTGTCTCCGCAGTCACACCCTGAGCTGTACAGGGTGAAGGACAGTAACATACTTTCCATAGTCACTCTAGACCTTTTCAGGGTGAAGGACTGTAATTTCCACTCCACAGTCACACCATTACGAGTACAGGGTGAAGGACAGTAATTTCCTCTCCACAGTCACTCTATGACCTGTACAAGGTGAAGGACAGTAACGTCTTCTCCACAGTGAATCCCTGACCTGTTCAAGGTGAAGGACAGTAATTTCCTTGTCACAGTCACTCTAGACCTGTTGAGGGTGAAGGACAGTAATTTCGTCTCCAGAGTCAGACCGTGACCTGTTCAGGTGAAGGACGGTAATTCCTCCCCACAGTCACACCGTCACCTGTTCAGGTTAAGGACTGTAAGTTCCTCTCCACAGTCACACCCTGACCTATTCAGTGTGAATGACAGTAATTTCCTCTCCACAGTCACTCCCTGACCTGTTCAGGTGAAGGACGGTAATTCCTCTCCACAGTCACTCCCTGACCTGTACAGGGTGAAGGACAGTAAAATTATTTCCACAGTCACTCCCTGACACGTTGAGGTAAAGGACTGTAATATCCTCTCCACAGTCTCACTATGACCTGTTCAGGTGAAGGACAGTAATTTCCTCTCCATAGTCACACCGTTACCTGTACAGGGTGAAGGACAGTAATTTCCTCTCCATAGTCACTCCCTGACCAGGTCAGGGTGAAGGACAGTAAGTTCTTCTCCACAGTCACTCTATGACCTGTACAAGGTGAAGGACAGTAACTTCTTTTCCACAGTGACTCCCTGACCTGTTCAAGATGAAGGACAGTAATTTCCACTCCACAATCACTCTCTGACATGTTCAGGATGAAGGACAGTAATTTCCTCTCCACACTCAAACCCTGACCTGTTCAATTGAAGGACTGAAATTTCCTCTCCACTGACACACTCTGACCTGTTCTGGGTGAAGGACAGTAATTTTCTTTCCACATTCACTCCCTGACATCTTCAGGTGAAGGACTGTAACTTCGTCTCCACAGTCACTCCCTGAGCTGTACAGGGTGAAGGACAGTAACATACTTTCCATAGTCACTCTAGACCTTTTCTTGGTGAAGGACTTTAATTTCCTCTCCATAGTCACTCCCTGACCAGTTCCGGGTGAAGCATAGTAATACCTTCTCCACTAGCACTCCTTGACCTGTTCAGGGTGAAGGACAGTAATTTTCTCTCCACAGTCATACCGTCACCTCTTCAAGTTGAAGAAGTATAATTTCCTCTCCACATTCACTACCCGACCTGATCAGGGAGAATGACAGTAATTTCCTTTACCCTGTCAATCTATGACCTGTTCAGGGTGAAGGACAGTAATTTCTTCTCCACAGTCACTACCTGACCTGCTCAGGGGTGAAGGACTGTAATTTCATTTCCACAGTCACAGCCTTACCTGTACAGGGTGAAGGACAGTAATTTCCTCTGCAGAGTCTCTCCCTGACCTGTACAGGGTGAAGGACAGTAATTTCCTCACCACAGTCAGTACCTGAACTGCTCAGGGTGAAGGACTGTAATTTCCTCTCCACAGTCACACCCTGACCTGTACAGGGTGAAGGACAGTAAAATTATTTCCACAGTCACTCCCTGACATTTGGAGGTGAAGGACGGTAATTTCCTCTCCACCGTCACACCCTGACCTGTTCAGAGTGAAGGAGAGTAATTTCCTCTCCAGAGTCACTCCCTGACCTGTTCAGTGTGAAGGACAGTAATTTCCTCTCCACATTCACTCCCTGACATTTTCATGTGAAGGACTGTAATTTCCTCTCCACAGTCACTCCCTGACCTGTTTAGGGTGAAGGACAGTAATTTCCTCTCCACAGTCACTCCCTGACCTGTTTAGGGTGAAGGACAGTAATTTCCTCTCCACAGTCACTCCCTGACCTGTTCAGTGTGAAGGACAGTAATTTCCTCTCCACAGTCACTCCCTGACCTGTTTAGGGTGAAGGACAGTAATTTCCTCTCCACAGTCACTCTCTGACCTGCTCAGGGTGAAGGACAGTAATTTCCTCTCCACAGTCACTCCCTGACCTGTTCAGGGTGAAGTACTGTAATTTCCTCTCCACAGTCACTCCCTGACCTGTTCAGGGTGAAGGACAGTAACGTCTTCTCCACAGTGAATCCCTGACCTGTTCAAGGTGAAGGACAGTAATTTACTCTCCACAGTCACACCCTTACCTGTACAGGGTGAAGAACAGTAATATTCTTTCCACAGTCACTCTCTGACATATTGAGGTGAAGGACTGTAATTTCCACTCCAGAGTCACTCTATGATCTGTTCAGGGTGAAGGATAGTAATTTCCTCTCCACAGTCAGACAGTGACCCTTTCAGGTGAAGGACTGTAATTTACTCTCCACAGTCACACACCTTCCTGTACAGGGTGAAGGACAGTAATATTCTTTCCACAGTCACTCCCTGACATGTTGAGGTGAAGGACAGTAATTTCCACTCCACTGACACACTCTGACCTGTTCTGGGTGAAGGACAGTAATTTCCACTCCACAATCACTCTCTGACGTGTTCAGGATGAAGGACAGTAATTTCCTCTCTGCAGTCAAACCCTGACCTGTTCAGGAGAAGTACTGAAAGTTCCTCTGCACAGACACACACTGACCTGTTCTGGGTGAAGGACAGTAATTTTCTTTCCACATTCACTCCCTGACATCTTCAGTTGAAGGACTGTAACTTTGTCTCCACAGTCACACCCTGAGCTTAACAGGGTGAAGGACAGTAACTTACTTTCCATAGTCACTCTAGACCTGTTCAAGGTGAAGGACTGTAATTTCTTCTCCACAGTGACTCTCTGACGTGTTCAGGGTGAAGGACAGTAATTTCCTCTCCACAGTCAAACCCTGACCTGTTCAGGTTAAGGACTGAAATTTCCACTCCACAGACACACTCTGACCTGTTCTGGGTGAATACAGTAATTTTCTTTCCACATTCACTCCCTGACATCTTCAGGTGAAGGACAGTAATTTCCTTGTCACCGTCACTCTAGACCTGTTGAGAGTGAAGGACAGTAATTTCGTCGCCAGAGTCAGACCGTGACCTGTTCAGGTGAAGGACGGTAATTTCCTCTCCACAGTCACACCCTTACCTGTACAGGGTGAAGGACAGTAATTTCCTCTCCACAGTCACTCTAAGACCTGTACAAGGTGAAGGACAGTAACTTCTTTTCCACAGTGACTCCCTGACCTGTTCAAGATGAAGGACAGTAATTTCCACTCCACAATCACTCTCTGACATGTTCAGGTTGAAGGACAGTAATTTCCTCTCCACACTCAAACCCTGACCTGTTCAGTTGAAGGACTGAAATTTCCTCTCCATTGACACACTCTGACCTGTTCTGGGTGAAGGACAGTAATTTTCTTTCCACATTCACTCCCTGACATCTTCAGGTGAAGGACTGTAACTTCGTCTCCACAGTCACACCCTGAGCTGTACAGGGTGAAGGACTGTAATTTCTTCTCCACAGTTACTGCCTGACATGCTCAAGGTGAAGGATAGTAATTTCCTTGTCACAGTCACTCTAGACCTGCTGAGTGTGAAGGACAGTAATTTCGTCTCCAGAGTCAGACCGTGACCTGTTCAGGTGAAGGACGGTAATTCCTCCCCACAGTCACACCGTCACCTGTTCAGGTTAAGGACTGTAAGTTCCTCTCCACAGTCACACCCTGACCTATTCAGTGTGAATGACAGTAATTTCCTCTCCACAGTCACTCCCTGACCTGTTCAGGTGAAGGACGGTAATTCCTCTCCACAGTCACTCCCTGACCTGTACAGGGTGAAGGACAGTAAAATTATTTCCACAGTCACTCCCTGACACGTTGAGGTAAAGGACTGTAATATCCTCTCCACAGTCTCACTATGACCTGTTCAGGTGAAGGACAGTAATTTCCTCTCCATAGTCACACCGTTACCTGTACAGGGTGAAGGACAGTAATTTCCTCTCCATAGTCACTCCCTGACCAGGTCAGGGTGAAGGACAGTAAGTTCTTCTCCACAGTCACTCTATGACCTGTACAAGGTGAAGGACAGTAACTTCTTTTCCACAGTGACTCCCTGACCTGTTCAAGATGAAGGACAGTAATTTCCACTCCACAATCACTCTCTGACATGTTCAGGATGAAGGACAGTAATTTCCTCTCCACACTCAAACCCTGACCTGTTCAATTGAAGGACTGAAATTTCCTCTCCACTGACACACTCTGACCTGTTCTGGGTGAAGGACAGTAATTTTCTTTCCACATTCACTCCCTGACATCTTCAGGTGAAGGACTGTAACTTCGTCTCCGCAGTCACACCCTGAGCTGTACAGGGTGAAGGACAGTAACATACTTTCCATAGTCACTCTAGACCTTTTCTTGGTGAAGGACTTTAATTTCCTCTCCATAGTCACTCCCTGACCAGTTCCGGGTGAAGCATAGTAATACCTTCTCCACTAGCACTCCTTGACCTGTTCAGGGTGAAGGACAGTAATTTTCTCTCCACAGTCATACCGTCACCTCTTCAAGTTGAAGAAGTATAATTTCCTCTCCACATTCACTACCCGACCTGATCAGGGAGAATGACAGTAATTTCCTTTACCCTGTCAATCTATGACCTGTTCAGGGTGAAGGACAGTAATTTCTTCTCCACAGTCACTACCTGACCTGCTCAGGGGTGAAGGACTGTAATTTCATTTCCACAGTCACAGCCTTACCTGTACAGGGTGAAGGACAGTAATTTCCTCTGCAGAGTCTCTCCCTGACCTGTACAGGGTGAAGGACAGTAATTTCCTCACCACAGTCAGTACCTGAACTGCTCAGGGTGAAGGACTGTAATTTCCTCTCCACAGTCACACCCTGACCTGTACAGGGTGAAGGACAGTAAAATTATTTCCACAGTCACTCCCTGACATTTGGAGGTGAAGGACGGTAATTTCCTCTCCACCGTCACACCCTGACCTGTTCAGAGTGAAGGAGAGTAATTTCCTCTCCAGAGTCACTCCCTGACCTGTTCAGTGTGAAGGACAGTAATTTCCTCTCCACATTCACTCCCTGACATTTTCATGTGAAGGACTGTAATTTCCTCTCCACAGTCACTCCCTGACCTGTTTAGGGTGAAGGACAGTAATTTCCTCTCCACAGTCACTCCCTGACCTGTTTAGGGTGAAGGACAGTAATTTCCTCTCCACAGTCACTCCCTGACCTGTTCAGTGTGAAGGACAGTAATTTCCTCTCCACAGTCACTCCCTGACCTGCTTAGGGTGAAGGACAGTAATTTCCTCTCCACAGTCACTCTCTGACCTGCTCAGGGTGAAGGACAGTAATTTCCTCTCCACAGTCACTCCCTGACCTGTTCAGGGTGAAGTACTGTAATTTCCTCTCCACAGTCACTCCCTGACCTGTTCAGGGTGAAGGACAGTAATTTCCTCTCCACAGTCACTCCCTGACCTGTTCAGGGTGAAGTACTGTAATTTCCTCTCCACAGTCACTCCCTGACCTGTTCAGGGTGAAGGACAGTAATTTCCTCTCCACAGTCACTCCCTGACCTGTTCAGGGTGAAGTACTGTAATTTCCTCTCCACAGTCACTCCCTGACCTGTACAGGGTGAAGGACAGTAATTTCCTCTCCATAGTCACTCCCTGACCTGGTCAGGGTGAAGGACAGTAATTTCTTCTCCACAGTCACTCTATGACCTGTTCAGGTGAAGGACAGTAATTTCCTCTCCACAGTCACTCTATCACCAGTTCAGGTGAAAGCTTGTAATTTCCTCTCCAGAGTCACTCCCTGACCTGTTCAGTGTGAAGGACAGTAATTTCCTTTCCATAGTCACACCGTGTCCTGTTCAAGGTGAAGGACTGGAATTTCATTTCCACAGTCACACCTTTACCTGTTCAGGGTGAATGAGAGTAATTTCCTCTCCAGAGTCTCTCCCTGACATGTTCAGGGTGAAGGACAGTAATATTCTTTCCACAGTCAGTCCCTACATGTTCAGGGTGAAGGACAGTAATTTCTTCTCCACAGTCACTCCCTGACCAGGTCAGGGTGAAGGACAGTAATTTCTTCTCCACAGTCACTCTATGACCTGTACAGGGTGAAGGACAGTAACTTCTTTTCCACAGTCACTCCCCGACCTGTTCAAGATGAAGGACAGTAATTTCCACTCCACAATCACTCTCTGACATGTTCAGGTTGAAGGACAGTAATTTCCTCTCCACACTCAAACCCTGACCTGTTCAGTTGACGGACTGAAATTTCCTCTCCACTGACACACTCTGACCTGTTCTGGGTGAAGGACAGTAATTTTCTTTCCACATTCACTCCCTGACATCTTCAGGTGAAGGACTGTAACTTTGTCTCCGCAGTCACACCCTGAGCTGTACAGGGTGAAGGACAGTAACATACTTTCCATAGTCACTCTAGACCTTTTCAGGGTGAAGGACTGTAATTTCCACTCCACAGTCACACCATTACGAGTACAGGGTGAAGGACAGTAATTTCCTCTCCACAGTCACTCTATGACCTGTACAAGGTGAAGGACAGTAACGTCTTCTCCACAGTGAATCCCTGACCTGTTCAAGGTGAAGGACAGTAATTTCCTTGTCACAGTCACTCTAGACCTGTTGAGGGTGAAGGACAGTAATTTCGTCTCCAGAGTCAGACCGTGACCTGTTCAGGTGAAGGACGGTAATTCCTCCCCACAGTCACACCGTCACCTGTTCAGGTTAAGGACTGTAAGTTCCTCTCCACAGTCACACCCTGACCTATTCAGTGTGAATGACAGTAATTTCCTCTCCACAGTCACTCCCTGACCTGTTCAGGTGAAGGACGGTAATTCCTCTCCACAGTCACTCCCTGACCTGTACAGGGTGAAGGACAGTAAAATTATTTCCACAGTCACTCCCTGACACGTTGAGGTAAAGGACTGTAATATCCTCTCCACAGTCTCACTATGACCTGTTCAGGTGAAGGACAGTAATTTCCTCTCCATAGTCACACCGTTACCTGTACAGGGTGAAGGACAGTAATTTCCTCTCCATAGTCACTCCCTGACCAGGTCAGGGTGAAGGACAGTAAGTTCTTCTCCACAGTCACTCTATGACCTGTACAAGGTGAAGGACAGTAACTTCTTTTCCACAGTGACTCCCTGACCTGTTCAAGATGAAGGACAGTAATTTCCACTCCACAATCACTCTCTGACATGTTCAGGATGAAGGACAGTAATTTCCTCTCCACACTCAAACCCTGACCTGTTCAATTGAAGGACTGAAATTTCCTCTCCACTGACACACTCTGACCTGTTCTGGGTGAAGGACAGTAATTTTCTTTCCACATTCACTCCCTGACATCTTCAGGTGAAGGACTGTAACTTCGTCTCCACAGTCACTCCCTGAGCTGTACAGGGTGAAGGACAGTAACATACTTTCCATAGTCACTCTAGACCTTTTCTTGGTGAAGGACTTTAATTTCCTCTCCATAGTCACTCCCTGACCAGTTCCGGGTGAAGCATAGTAATACCTTCTCCACTAGCACTCCTTGACCTGTTCAGGGTGAAGGACAGTAATTTTCTCTCCACAGTCATACCGTCACCTCTTCAAGTTGAAGAAGTATAATTTCCTCTCCACATTCACTACCCGACCTGATCAGGGAGAATGACAGTAATTTCCTTTACCCTGTCAATCTATGACCTGTTCAGGGTGAAGGACAGTAATTTCTTCTCCACAGTCACTACCTGACCTGCTCAGGGGTGAAGGACTGTAATTTCATTTCCACAGTCACAGCCTTACCTGTACAGGGTGAAGGACAGTAATTTCCTCTGCAGAGTCTCTCCCTGACCTGTACAGGGTGAAGGACAGTAATTTCCTCACCACAGTCAGTACCTGAACTGCTCAGGGTGAAGGACTGTAATTTCCTCTCCACAGTCACACCCTGACCTGTACAGGGTGAAGGACAGTAAAATTATTTCCACAGTCACTCCCTGACATTTGGAGGTGAAGGACGGTAATTTCCTCTCCACCGTCACACCCTGACCTGTTCAGAGTGAAGGAGAGTAATTTCCTCTCCAGAGTCACTCCCTGACCTGTTCAGTGTGAAGGACAGTAATTTCCTCTCCACATTCACTCCCTGACATTTTCATGTGAAGGACTGTAATTTCCTCTCCACAGTCACTCCCTGACCTGTTTAGGGTGAAGGACAGTAATTTCCTCTCCACAGTCACTCCCTGACCTGTTTAGGGTGAAGGACAGTAATTTCCTCTCCACAGTCACTCCCTGACCTGTTCAGTGTGAAGGACAGTAATTTCCTCTCCACAGTCACTCCCTGACCTGTTTAGGGTGAAGGACAGTAATTTCCTCTCCACAGTCACTCTCTGACCTGCTCAGGGTGAAGGACAGTAATTTCCTCTCCACAGTCACTCCCTGACCTGTTCAGGGTGAAGTACTGTAATTTCCTCTCCACAGTCACTCCCTGACCTGTTCAGGGTGAAGGACAGTAACGTCTTCTCCACAGTGAATCCCTGACCTGTTCAAGGTGAAGGACAGTAATTTACTCTCCACAGTCACACCCTTACCTGTACAGGGTGAAGAACAGTAATATTCTTTCCACAGTCACTCTCTGACATATTGAGGTGAAGGACTGTAATTTCCACTCCAGAGTCACTCTATGATCTGTTCAGGGTGAAGGATAGTAATTTCCTCTCCACAGTCAGACAGTGACCCTTTCAGGTGAAGGACTGTAATTTACTCTCCACAGTCACACACCTTCCTGTACAGGGTGAAGGACAGTAATATTCTTTCCACAGTCACTCCCTGACATGTTGAGGTGAAGGACAGTAATTTCCACTCCACTGACACACTCTGACCTGTTCTGGGTGAAGGACAGTAATTTCCACTCCACAATCACTCTCTGACGTGTTCAGGATGAAGGACAGTAATTTCCTCTCTGCAGTCAAACCCTGACCTGTTCAGGAGAAGTACTGAAAGTTCCTCTGCACAGACACACACTGACCTGTTCTGGGTGAAGGACAGTAATTTTCTTTCCACATTCACTCCCTGACATCTTCAGTTGAAGGACTGTAACTTTGTCTCCACAGTCACACCCTGAGCTTAACAGGGTGAAGGACAGTAACTTACTTTCCATAGTCACTCTAGACCTGTTCAAGGTGAAGGACTGTAATTTCTTCTCCACAGTGACTCTCTGACGTGTTCAGGGTGAAGGACAGTAATTTCCTCTCCACAGTCAAACCCTGACCTGTTCAGGTTAAGGACTGAAATTTCCACTCCACAGACACACTCTGACCTGTTCTGGGTGAATACAGTAATTTTCTTTCCACATTCACTCCCTGACATCTTCAGGTGAAGGACAGTAATTTCCTTGTCACCGTCACTCTAGACCTGTTGAGAGTGAAGGACAGTAATTTCGTCGCCAGAGTCAGACCGTGACCTGTTCAGGTGAAGGACGGTAATTTCCTCTCCACAGTCACACCCTTACCTGTACAGGGTGAAGGACAGTAATTTCCTCTCCACAGTCACTCTAAGACCTGTACAAGGTGAAGGACAGTAACTTCTTTTCCACAGTGACTCCCTGACCTGTTCAAGATGAAGGACAGTAATTTCCACTCCACAATCACTCTCTGACATGTTCAGGTTGAAGGACAGTAATTTCCTCTCCACACTCAAACCCTGACCTGTTCAGTTGAAGGACTGAAATTTCCTCTCCATTGACACACTCTGACCTGTTCTGGGTGAAGGACAGTAATTTTCTTTCCACATTCACTCCCTGACATCTTCAGGTGAAGGACTGTAACTTCGTCTCCACAGTCACACCCTGAGCTGTACAGGGTGAAGGACTGTAATTTCTTCTCCATAGTCACTCCAGACCTGTTCTGGGTGAAGGACAGTAATTTCCTTGTCACAGTCACTCTAGACCTGCTGAGTGTGAAGGACAGTAATTTCGTCTCCAGAGTCAGACCGTGACCTGTTCAGGTGAAGGACGGTAATTCCTCCCCACAGTCACACCGTCACCTGTTCAGGTTAAGGACTGTAAGTTCCTCTCCACAGTCACACCCTGACCTATTCAGTGTGAATGACAGTAATTTCCTCTCCACAGTCACTCCCTGACCTGTTCAGGTGAAGGACGGTAATTCCTCTCCACAGTCACTCCCTGACCTGTACAGGGTGAAGGACAGTAAAATTATTTCCACAGTCACTCCCTGACACGTTGAGGTAAAGGACTGTAATATCCTCTCCACAGTCTCACTATGACCTGTTCAGGTGAAGGACAGTAATTTCCTCTCCATAGTCACACCGTTACCTGTACAGGGTGAAGGACAGTAATTTCCTCTCCATAGTCACTCCCTGACCAGGTCAGGGTGAAGGACAGTAAGTTCTTCTCCACAGTCACTCTATGACCTGTACAAGGTGAAGGACAGTAACTTCTTTTCCACAGTGACTCCCTGACCTGTTCAAGATGAAGGACAGTAATTTCCACTCCACAATCACTCTCTGACATGTTCAGGATGAAGGACAGTAATTTCCTCTCCACACTCAAACCCTGACCTGTTCAATTGAAGGACTGAAATTTCCTCTCCACTGACACACTCTGACCTGTTCTGGGTGAAGGACAGTAATTTTCTTTCCACATTCACTCCCTGACATCTTCAGGTGAAGGACTGTAACTTCGTCTCCGCAGTCACACCCTGAGCTGTACAGGGTGAAGGACAGTAACATACTTTCCATAGTCACTCTAGACCTTTTCTTGGTGAAGGACTTTAATTTCCTCTCCATAGTCACTCCCTGACCAGTTCCGGGTGAAGCATAGTAATACCTTCTCCACTAGCACTCCTTGACCTGTTCAGGGTGAAGGACAGTAATTTTCTCTCCACAGTCATACCGTCACCTCTTCAAGTTGAAGAAGTATAATTTCCTCTCCACATTCACTACCCGACCTGATCAGGGAGAATGACAGTAATTTCCTTTACCCTGTCAATCTATGACCTGTTCAGGGTGAAGGACAGTAATTTCTTCTCCACAGTCACTACCTGACCTGCTCAGGGGTGAAGGACTGTAATTTCATTTCCACAGTCACAGCCTTACCTGTACAGGGTGAAGGACAGTAATTTCCTCTGCAGAGTCTCTCCCTGACCTGTACAGGGTGAAGGACAGTAATTTCCTCACCACAGTCAGTACCTGAACTGCTCAGGGTGAAGGACTGTAATTTCCTCTCCACAGTCACACCCTGACCTGTACAGGGTGAAGGACAGTAAAATTATTTCCACAGTCACTCCCTGACATTTGGAGGTGAAGGACGGTAATTTCCTCTCCACCGTCACACCCTGACCTGTTCAGAGTGAAGGAGAGTAATTTCCTCTCCAGAGTCACTCCCTGACCTGTTCAGTGTGAAGGACAGTAATTTCCTCTCCACATTCACTCCCTGACATTTTCATGTGAAGGACTGTAATTTCCTCTCCACAGTCACTCCCTGACCTGTTTAGGGTGAAGGACAGTAATTTCCTCTCCACAGTCACTCCCTGACCTGTTTAGGGTGAAGGACAGTAATTTCCTCTCCACAGTCACTCCCTGACCTGTTCAGTGTGAAGGACAGTAATTTCCTCTCCACAGTCACTCCCTGACCTGCTTAGGGTGAAGGACAGTAATTTCCTCTCCACAGTCACTCTCTGACCTGCTCAGGGTGAAGGACAGTAATTTCCTCTCCACAGTCACTCCCTGACCTGTTCAGGGTGAAGTACTGTAATTTCCTCTCCACAGTCACTCCCTGACCTGTTCAGGGTGAAGGACAGTAATTTCCTCTCCACAGTCACTCCCTGACCTGTACAGGGTGAAGGACAGTAATTTTCTCTCCAAAGTCACAGTCTGAAATGTTCAAGGTGAAGGACAGTAATTTCCTCTCCACAGACACTCTATGACCTGTAGAAGGTGAAGGACTGTAAGTTCTTCTCCATAGTAACTTCCTGACCTGGTCAAAGTGAAGTTCAGTAATTTCCTCTCCATAGTCACACCCTGACCTGTTCTGGGTGAAGGACATTAATTTTCTTTCCATAGTCACTCCCTAACATGTTCAGGTGAAGGAATGTAATTTCCTCTCAACCGTCATACCCTGTCTTATTCAGGTTGACGGACACTACTTTCCTCTGCAGAGTCACTACCTGACCTGTTCAAGATGAAGGACAGTAATTTCCTCTCCACTGTGACTCCCTGACCTGTTCAAGGTGAAAGACATTAATTTCCTCTCCACAGTCACTCTATGACTTCCTGAGTATTTCCAGCTTTTTCCAGTTTGTAAGACAACACTGGTGTGTGACGCCTCATTGCAAGCTGATCCCTGCGGATTCACTCATTTCTTCCATTTCAATTGTTTTGTTCCATTAAATCTAAACTCCATGCCTGTGTGAATGACCTACACTGTTGTTTTCAGTCTTCTTACACGTCTAGTGACCTCCTGCTCTCCAGGAGTTGCTGATCTTGCATTTTGCACTTTCTCTGTAGCTGTCACTCTTCAGTTTGCATTGTTTCGTATTACTTGCTCTACCTGCACACACTGTGCAATGACTTGCTCATAGGACCTGAGGACCTAGTTGCAGAATAACACCACTCAGCCCATCACATCTGCTCTGCTATTCCATCATGGCTGGATTATTCTATCTCTCAACCCATTCTCGCTCCTTCTCCCTTTAAACATCTGACACCCTGATTAATTATGAATCTATCAACCTCCACCTTAAATGGCTTGACTTGCACAGCCGTCTGTGGTGAAGAATTCCAGACATCCACCACTCTCTGCCTGAGAAATATTTTCCATATGAACAGAATGCAAGACCAGCTTTTCCCTGTACCTCAGTACATGTATCAATTATAAAGCAAAACCGAAACTAACCATTCCAGTCTCTAGATATTTTTTGTCTTTTGATGTATTGTTTGGGTCTGATCTCTGCTCAGGGAATTTGGTCAAGGGAAAATCTTGATATTGGCAGATCCCTGAATGCAGCGACTGAATGCAAACACATTCCTCCCCAGAAAAACTTGGATGTTCTGATCTGAGACAACTCAGACGCCCGTCCCATTGAAGCTGTATCCAATCTCTTCAAATAGTAAACAGAAAGTGCTGGAAACACTCTGCAGCTCCAGATTCAGAGTCAAGATTTCAGATCGCAAAACAGACTTCTGGAGGGACTCAGCAGTTTGATTTTTGTTCCAGATTACAGAATCTACAGTCTCTTGTGTCTCCAAGGTTGTAGATAATGAGTTTCCAATATTTCTATTTTTATTTCAGAATTCCTGCACCAGTAGTTAGTTATTCTTCATTCTGTTCTCTTTTATGTTGGTGAGATCGGATTTTCATGCTCCGTTTTTTTACTTCTCAAGAGCATATCTGACATTAGTGTCACAGTGAAGTGGCAAAGACTAAACATTACCAGAGTGGTGTTATCTGTTATGATGACCATATAATGGAGACAGCAAGTGATGGTACAGTCAAAGAGACGGCATACAGAAAGCTATAATGTATGTACATTCATACCCTCACATCCTCATGGAGCATTAGGAGGAGGAGTAGCTAACTGGCCCATAGAACCTGCTCTGCTACCCATTAGGGCTGAGCTGCAAGACCAAGAGAACATGGACCCTTTCTCTTATCTTATCTTCTGTGGCATCTATCTGCAAAGGCAGACTCAATGATGGAATTTTACCATGGGCCTCAATGTGCCAACACAGCATTTGTTCTAGTGAAAACAACTTTCAAAGGACCTGAGAAACACAGAGTGAAGGAAGGAATATTTTGTACTGTGTATTTAGGCAACAGTACAATCTTCTGATGTTATGCACAGCTTATTCTGTACATGATGTAGCTTGCCCACAGATGGCTTGAGGGAATGTTTGAGGGATGCCAGATTGTATCACATGGGATACTTGTGTGCTTAAATACACTGGATCATACTTTCTCAGCTGCTAAACTCTGCCACATTTTTACGGTTCCTTTTGCAGGTGATGCTCCTTCATTCTCCATCCACTGCCATTCTGAGCTTTCTTCTTTCAACCTTCTCCTGATCCAACAACGCCCAGTGGAGACTGAAGAAACAGCACTTCGTCTTCCATCTGTACTTGATATAACCTTCCACATTCAATGCCAAAGCTAACTAGTTCAGATAACACAACTTTCCCATTTGTGTCAAAAATCAGTCTGTTCTGATGTAAGATCATCTACCTGTAACATTAGTTCATATTTCTCTCTCTCTCTCTCTCTCTCTCTCTCTCTCTCTCTCTCTCTCTCTCTCTCTCTCTATGCTGCCTGACCTTCTGTTTCTTGTCATTATTTCCCTTTGGATTTAAGTAGTGATCCCGTTCATGTTGCACCACCCTGTGCATCTGTTACATGTGACCCTGGGTCAGGATCGGCACAGGTCTGATAGCCGGTGGGACAGTACATACATTCTCAAAGTCAAGGCCGAGCTTATTGTCATCTGTATGCGCAAGCATTACTGTAATGAAAAACTCACAGCGGCACCACAGGCACGTAGCGTCAGATACACAAGAAAACTATAAAGGAAACATAAATATGCAAGAACATACAGGCAGGAACATAATTAGAACAAAAATTCCATTGTCGAGGAAAGTGGTCACAGTGAGGTGTGATTAGGTTTGTGTAGACCCGTTTCAGAAGCTGAACGGCTGTGTGTGGCTCGGCATTCTATACCCCGTGCCCGGCGGTAGCTGCGTGGAGACGGCGTGGCTGGGATGGTGGGGATCTTTACGATGGACGTTGGCATCTTGAGGCAGCACTGCATGTTGGTCACGGTGAAGGATGTACCAATGGAGTATTGGGTCAATGCACTACTCTCTGTTAGAGTATTTAACATGGTCAGTGAAAACAATTGTTCACTCAGGCTTACTACTTGCACACAGCTTCAGGATGCAGGTTAGAGCATCTCTCTCTGTGCATTGACGTAGTACAGTTCAAAACAATAGCAGAAGGCAGAACAAAGAGCTACAGAGGAAGTTCAGTGCATGTGGCCAGCAAAGAGCAAGGTCATCGTGAAGTAGACTGGGAGGTCAGGAGTCCATCTTGTCGCGGTGGCTGGGTTAGACGTGGATATTATCTTCCTGACCTGTGCTGTAACCCGTGTAGCTAGACCAGATAAACTTTAAATACTGCTGTATGTTCCGACATGCCCTCTGAAGCTGAGTGTACATCCCCAGCCTCTGTATTTACCAGCGAGCTACTATTTGGCTCTGTGGATTCAGAAGAAATAAACAAGATGTGTTTCCTAACAGCTGTAACTCCGAGCACCAACAAATATTTAATAAGACCATTCATTGCTGGACTTTGCCAGCTACCGCTAAAAACATCTGACGATGATGTGTGTATTTATATATATTTTAGGAAAATATAGAAATCCACTGACTTCAGCAGTTGTGTGGGTGTAACTCGGGAAATGACAAACTGGCTGTTTCCCTCTCCAGTTGCAGCTCTTACCCTGGCCCACGGAGAGCACTTCTAACATCACCTGAAATCCCAAATCTCAGAAGGTCACTGGAGACAGATTTACTCCTGATTCCTGACCTTTAATAGTCACAAATCTGCTCACAGACAGACAGACACAGACACAGATACACACACACACACACACACACACACACACACACACACACACACACACACACACACACCCAGCCAGACAGACAGACACACAGAGACAGAGACAGACACACACACACACACACACAGACACAGACACACAGACAGACAGACAGACACACACACACACACACACACACAGACAGACAGACACACACACACACACACACACACACACACACACAGACAGAGACTGACAGACAGACAGACACACACACACACACACATACACACACACACACACACACACACACACACACACACACACAGACAGAGACAGACAGACACAGACAGACAGACAGACACACACACACGTATAGATGGACACACAAACACACACACACACGCACAGACAGATACACACACACACACGCACACATAAACAGAGACAGACAGACAGACAAACACACACACCCACAAACAGACACACACACACACACACACACACACACACACTCACACACACACACACACACACACACACACACCCACAAACAGACACACACACACACACACACACACACACACACACACACACACACACACACACACACACACACACACACACACACCCTTTGAAGTGCTTCAGATGCTGGTCATTAACTCCAGTCTTAAAGACAACATGTCTACAGTGGACACCATTTCTCTGGCCCTACACTCAACTCTGTGGTATCTGGAGAGTAAAGTCAACTATGTCAGGCCATTGTTTGTTGCCTTCAGTACTACTGTTACAACTAGACTCATCAGCAAACTCTGGAGCAAACACCTCCCTTTGCAACCGGATCCTTGACTCCTGACCAACAGATTGTACTCAGTAAGGACAGGCAGCAACACTGCCACCTCAGCTGTGGGGCTCCACAAGGTTGCATCCTTGGACCCCCTACTCTAACCCTCATGACAGCGTGATCAGATTCTGCCCTAATCCCATCTACATATTTGCAGATGATTCCACTTACTGTGCTGTATCTCAAATATAAAGATGAGCTGGACTATAGGAAGGAGATAGTGACATGATCCCTCATCGCCAGGAAAACGAAGGAGCTGGCCATTGACTTCGGGAAGGAAGGCGGTGTACATGCTCCTGTCTATATCAACCGTGTTAAGGTTGAGAGTTTCAAGTTCCTAGGAGTTAACATCGCCCACAACCTGACCTGGTCCAACCGTGTAGACACAACGACCAAGCAAGCTCAGCAGTGCCTCTACTTCTGCAGGAAGGCAAAGGGATTTGTCACGTCCCCGCCGACCCTTTCTGAAACACCATGGAGAGCATTCTGTCTGGATGCGTAACAGCTCGGTATGGTAAACGCACTGTCTGTGACAGCAAAAAACTGCAGACACAGCTCAGCACATCATGGAACACATCCCCCCTCCCTGGACTCTGTCTACACCTCTCACAGCCGCAGAAAATCAACCAGCATGATTAAAATCCCACCCAAACCAGGCATTCTCTCTTCTCCTGTCGTTCATTGGGCAGAAGACGCAAAATGCTGAAAGCACGTACGATCAGACTCGAGGACAGCTTCTACCCTGATGTAAGAAGATTATTGAATGATACCCTAGTATGAGAAGCTGGGCCCCTCACGTCAAACTCCACCTTGTCATGGTTTATAGTTCACGGGCACTGCACTTTCTCAGAAGTTGTTACACTTTATTCTGCGTTGTTAGTTTTACCTTATTCTAGTTCAATGCACTATTGTAATAAACTGATCTGTAAGAACAGTACACAGGACAAGCTTGCCATTGTATTTCAGTACATGTGACAGTAATAAACTGATACCAACACACCTGCGCTCACACTCAATTACACCCATACACACAATCAGTACCCACTGACACATATTGGCGCTGGAATCATGGCTGCTCACAGCACAGTGATGGTCGTTGGTGCATGCAACTCATTTCACTGTATGTTTCGATGTTTTGATGTACATGTGACAATAAAGCTGATGTTTTAAGATCTTTATCGTTTATCTCACACAGTCAAACACACAGAGGCACACGTAATAGCCATGTGTGCACAAAGCACAGGAATTTTCAAAGGGAATTATTACAAACATTAATGCAAACATGCATGCATAAGCACCTTCGAGCACATCCACGTCAATTCACACACTTGTAAATGACACACTGACACTCAGCACACATCAGCACAGACATACACATAGTTATTTGCACAGAACCCCTCATAAAACCAGGGAAACACTCCAACACACACACTGCAATGTACACATACAAATGTTCAATGGAAAAAGGGAAATTACAATTGAATGATTGTAACCGTCTGAGTTTCAGTGCCTCTGGGTTTCAGAAATAGTATTTGTTGGGTGAGACCCTAGGGAGGATGGAGGTCACTATTCCATTTAACTGAATGATGTCATAACATTCTATCACCCAATTTAGTTGATGGTTTACTTATTTATCCAGTGAGAGTCATTGAGCAATGGACCAGTGTGACTAAGAAGCTCCACTGACATTGGCAGGAAACTGTACCTAATTGGCTCAATAGGCTTACTGTAAGAGCTCAGTTGTCAATGTGCTGAGTAACTGTGGCGGCTTTCCATGGGGGGAGGGGGTGCTGGGTGCTTGTTTCACACTAGTCTCTTCCCCAACAGCTTGGCAGTGTTAGACCAAGCAATGATGTTGTCCGGGATGGCAGTCCTACTCTCAGACAGTGGGTTTACACCATAAGACATAGGAGCAAAATTAGGCCACTCGGCCCATCGAGTCTCCTCTGCCATTCCATCATGGCTGATTTATTAACCCTCTTAACTTCATTCTCTTGCCTTCCCCCTCTAACCTTTGACACCCTGACTAACCAAGATCATGTCAATCTCTGCTTTAAATATGCTCAATCCATGGCACAGATTCACCACCCTTTGGCTAAATAAATTCCTTCTCATCTCTGCTCTAAATGGATGTCCTTCTATTCTGAGGCTGTGCCCTCTGGTCCTAGACCTCCCCACTATAGGAAACATCTTCTTCACATTCCCTCTGTCCAGGCCTTTCAATGAGATTCCCCCTCACTCTTCTACAGTAAACTCCAGTGAGTACACTCCCAAAGCCATGTAACAGTCCTCATATGTTAACCCTTTCGTTCCCAGAACCATTCAAGTGAACCTCCTCTGGCCCCTTCCCAATGCCAGCTCATCTTTTCTTTGATAATGGGCTCAAAATTGCTCACAATACTCCAAGAGCAGTTTGACCAATGTATTATAAAGCCTCAGCATCATATCCTTACTTTTATATTCTAGTCAACTCAGCTTGTAAGTTAACCTTTACGGAGTCCTGCACAAGGACTCCCAAGTGCCTTTGCATCTCTGGTTTTTGAATTTTCTCCAGGTTTACAGAATACTCTATGCCTGTATTACTTCTACCAAAGTGCATGACCATACAGTTCTTTACGCTATATTCCATCTGCCACTTCTTTGCCCATTCTCCTAATCTATTGAAGTCCTTCTGTGGATTCTCTGCTTCCTCAACACTACCTAGGACTCCACCTATCTTTGAATTGTTTACAAACCTGGCCACAAAGCCATCAATTCCATCATCCAAATCACTGACGTATAATATACAAAGAATCGGACCCAATACAGACCCCTGTGGAATACCATTTCTCATTGGCAGTCAAACAGAAAAGGCTCCCATTATTCCTAGTTTTTGCCGCCTGCCAAACAATCAATGTTCTATCCATGCTAGTACCTTTCCTGTAATACCATGGCCTCATACTGTTAAGCAAACTTGTGTGTGGCACCTTGTCAAAGGCTGTCTCAAAATCCAAGTACACAACATCCACTGATTTTTCTTTGTCTATCCTGCTTGTTATTTATTTAGTGATACCATACAGAGTTGGCTTTTCTGGCCCTTTGAGCCATGCTACCCCAGCAACCCCACAGCCCTGATTAACCCTAACCTAATCACGGGAAATTTACAGTGTCCAATGAACCTAGCTGCTACATCTTTGGACTGTGGAAGAAAACCAGAGCAGACAGGGAAAACGCATACAACAGACTTGCCGGCTCCTGCACCTACTGTCTATTGTCTATTGACTTGCCCAGCAGGTTTTCCCCTTTGTTGACTTTTGTCTTCAAGTTTCCCAAAACCTCATTCTTAATAATGGAGCCACTGAGGTCAGGCTAACCGGCCTATAATTTCCTGTCTTCTACCTCTCCGCCTTCTTAGGAGTGGAGCCACATTAGCAATTTTCTATTCATCCAGAATCATTCAGAACCTAGTGATTCTTGAAATATCTCTACTAGTGCCTCCACAACTTCTTTCAGGACCTGGGGAGTAGTCCATCTAGTCCAGGCAACCTATCTACCTTCAGACCTTTCAGCTTTCACCCTCTCCTTAGCAACAGCAACTACGCTCCTGACCCCTGACACTCTCGATTTTCTGCCATTCTGCTAGTGTTTTCCACAGTGAAGTCAGCCGCCATTTCTTTGTCCCCCATTACTACTTCTCCAGTGTCATTTTCCAGAGGTCCAACATTCACTCTCACATCTCTTTCACTCTTTATGTATCTGAAAAAAATGTTTTGCACCCTGTGATATTATTGGCTAGCTTGCCTTCATATTCACTCCTTATTGTTTTTGTTGCCTTCTGCTGATTTTTCAAAGCTTCTCAATCTTCTATTTCCCACTACTTTTTTGTTATATTATATGCCCTCTTTTGCTTTCATGCTGTCTTTGACTTTCTCTGTCACCCACAGTTGCCTCACTCTCCCTTTAGAATATCTCTTTGTCTTTGGCATGTACCTGCATCCACAGGGTTTGCTCAGTTCCCACACCGAATATAGGCTGAGGTGGGTAACCTTGTCTCCAGATCCAGAGCTCCCAGGGTCCGGGACAACACATATCCTGCCTTACCACCAGTAGGGTCATTCTCATACAGCTGTGAGTCTGGAGAGGAAGCGTGAACGTTGTTGGGATGTGATGTGAGTTTGGAGCATGGGACGCCTGAGTGTTGTGGAGGTGGGTCCTGCGGTAGAACATTGAGGTGCGCCGTACTGTGGGACATGGGATGGGTGAGGGACAATGGGTTGCCTGTGGACACTGACTGGATACGGGACGTTGAGAAGTTCGAGCATGCACCATAATGCTGCCATAATTTTCCTTCAGCCTAACGATGAGATATGTCCCGAGATGACCCGAGTAGGTTCGGGGAGAAGTTAAGGTAAAGCTTAACTGAGGCATCTTTGCTTTTAATTAACAGCAGAACAACCAATCAGAAGAACACGTAATGGATACCGGGGCATCTCGGGATTCAGGGTGAAAAGTTCTATCGCAATGATTTGTGTTAGAAGAGCAGTTATCCTTAATTAAATGCCTTTGATTGAAAGAGTTTACTCCTAATCTAATAGTTGAATGAGAACGCCTGTAGTCAGACGGTCACAATTAACTCTGAATTATAGTGTCTAAACTCTTCCTGCTCATTGAATGTCTGGGCACCAAAGTTCAGGCACTGTGATATTGCTTCTCCTGATGAACTGTGTCACTAATATGATACCATTACCTGCGAGCCAATCGGTAAACATACATTTCTTTGCCTCCTTGGAGAGCTGCCAGTGAGTGAGTGGAGAGCGGCCAGTGAAGGAGTGGAGAGTGGCCAGTGAGTGAGTGGAGAGTGGCCAGTGAGTGAGTGGAGAGCGGCCAGTGAAGGAGTGGAGCTTTGAAGCTTTGGCTCAAGAGGCTTCGATGAGAAGAGGCAGAGGGTGAGCTTGCCCCCAGTGAGATAAGGCCGGGTAACTTTCTTTAATTAATTTAATTAACTTAGGAGTTGGTAATGGAGGCAGTAGATAGGGCAGTCCAGTGCTCCGATTGTAGGATGTGGGAAGTCAGGGCGAGCACAATTGTCCCTGATGACTACACCTGTAAAAGGTGCATTCAGTTGAAGCTCCTGACAAACCGAGTTAAGGAACTGGAGCTGGAGCTGGATGAACTTCGGATCATTCAGGAGGCAGAGGCAGTAATAGATCGGAGTTTCAGGGAGACAGTCACCCCTAAGAGTCAGGAGACAGGTAACTAGGTGACTGTTAGGAGAGGAAAGGGGAATAGACAGGAAGGGCAGAGCACCCCTGTGGCCGTTCTCATCAACAATAAGTTTACCGTTTTGGATACTGTTGGTGGGGACGACCTACCAGCGACAAGTTGTTGTGGTTGCATCTCTGACACCGAGACTGGACCCTCAGCTCAGAAAGGAAGGAAGGAAAAGAGGAGAGCAGTAGTGATAGGGGATTCCATAGTTAGCGGGACCGATAAGAGGTTGTGTGGGAGAGATTGAGAATCCCAGAAGGTCTGTGCCAGGGTCTGTGATGTCTCGAATCGAGTTCTCGGTATTCTCAGGAGAGAGGGTGAGCAGCCAGATGTCGTGGTCCGAGTGGGGACCAATGACATAGATAAGAGTAGGGTGAGGTCCTGAAGAAAGAATATAGGGAGTTAGGAAAGAAGTTAAAAAGCAGGACCTCAAGGGTGGTAATCTTGGGATTGCTGTCTGTGCCAGGAGACAGAGAGGGTAGGAACAGGAAGTTATGGCAGATGAATGTGTGGCTGAAGTGTTGGTGCAGGGGGCAGGGGTTCAGATTTCTGGATCTGGATCATCTCTTCTGAGGAAGGTCTGACCTGTACGAAAAGGATGGGCTGCACCTGAACTGGAAAGGGACAAATATCCTGGTGGGCAGGTTTGCTAGAGCCGTTGGGGAGGGTTTAAACTAGTTTGGCGGGGGGTGGAAATCAGAATGTGAGTGCAGACATTAGGGTAGAAGGACAAGGGCATGATGCTATGTGTTCTGAGTTGGTGAGGAAGGACAGGCAGGGGACAAAACAGAAATGTAGCCAGTTAGAGGGGTTGAGATGTGTCTATTTCAATGCTAGAAGTATTAGGAACAAAGGGGATGAACTTAGAGCATGGACCAGTACGTAAAACTACGATGTTGTAGCTGTTACTGAAACTTGGCTGGAGGAAGGGCAGAATTGGCTGATGCAGGTACCGGGGTTCAGGTGTTTTAAAAGGAACAGGATGGGAGGTAGAAAAGGGAGGGAGTGGCATTGCTGGTCAGGGATAGTATCACGGCTATAGAAAGGGAGGACGCTGCAGAGGGAGTGTCCACTGATTTGGTGTGGGTGGAATCAGAAATAGGAAGGGATCAATCATTGTGCTGGGAGTAGTCTATAGGCCCCCAAATAGCCCTCGGGACACCGAGGAGCAGATAAGCAGGCAGATTTTAGAATGGTGCAGGAAATACAGGGTAGTAGTTATGGGTGATTTCAACTTCCCTCATATCGACTGGCACCTCCTGACTGCAAGGGGGATAAATGGGGCTGAATTTGTCAAGTATGTTCAAGAAGGATTCCTGACACAGTATGTGGACCGGCCGATGAGAGGAGAGGCCATACTGGATCTAGTTCTGGGTAATGAACCGAACCTGGTCAGGTGGCAGACCTCTTGGTGGGGGAACATTTTGGTGAGAGTGACCACAACTCCCTTAGCTTCAGCATAGCTATGGAAAAGGATAAAAACAGACAAAATGCGGAAAGTGCTTAACTGGGGAAGGGCTGACTATGAAGAAATGAGGCAGGAACTAGCGAGAGTAAATTGGAAACAGATGTTCAAGGGAGAAAGCACAGAAGTAATGTGGAGGAAGTTTAGGGATCACTTGTGCTGGGTTCAGGATAGGTTTGTCCCACTGAGACAAGGAAAAAATGGTAGGAAAAGGGAACCGTGGCTGACGAAACACATGAGGCAACTCGTCAAGAGCAAGAAGGAAGCATATGTTAGGTATAAGAAGCAGGAAGCAGGAGGGGCTCATGAGAAATATAGGGTAGCCAGGAAGATGCTTAAGAAAGGATTTAGGAGAGCTCGAAGGGGGCACAAGAAGGCCTTGGCATGTAGGATTAAGGAGAACCTCAAGGCATTTTATCCGTATGTGAAGAACAGAAGGATGACAAGAATGAAGGTGAAGGATAAAGAAGGCAACATGTGCCTGGAAGTGGAGGAGGTTGGAGAGGTCCTAAATGAATACTTTGCTTCAGTATTCACAAGTGAAAAGGACCTTGATCAGGGTGAGGTCGAAATAGAACAGGACTGTGTGCTGGACAATGTGGAGATTAAGGAAGAAGAAGTGCTGGATCTTCGTAAAAACATCCAGATTGATAAGTTCCCAGGACAGATATGATACACCCCAGGTTGCTTTGGGAAGTGAGAGAAGAGATCACTGGAGCAGTAGCTATGATCTTTGGCTGCAGGTGCGGTGCCAGAGGATTGGAGAATGGCAAATATAGTTCCTTTGTTTAAAAAAGGTAATAGGGAGAATCCTGGGAACTATAGACCGGTGAGTCTTACGTCGGTGGTCTGCAAACTATTGGAAAGGATTCTTAAGGATAGGATCTACAAGCATTTGGAGAAGTACAATCTACTCAAGGATAGTCAACATGGCTTTGTGAAGGGAAGGTCATGCCTCACGAGCCTAATTGAGTTTTTTGAAGAGGTAACAAAAGAAATTGATGAGGGTAGGGTGGTAAATGTGGTCTACATGGATTTTAGCAAGGCATTTGACAAGGTTCCCCACGAGAGACTGATTCAGAAAGTCATGAGGCATGGGATCAGTGGAACCTTGGCTGTTTGGGTAAAAAATTGGCTTCCAGAAAGAAAGCAGAGGGTAGTAGTGGAAGGAAAGTATTCTGGCTGGAGGTCAGTGACTAGTAGATTGTCGCAAGGATCTATCCTGGGACGCTTGCTCTTTGTGATTTTTATAAATAACCTGGATGAAGAGGCGGAAGGATGGGTGAGTAAGTTTGCGGATGACACGAAGATTGGAGGAGTTGTGTATGGAGCTGTAGGTTTTCGAAGGTTACAAGAGGATATAGACAGGCTGCAGAGTTGGGCAGAAAAATGGCAGATGCAGTTCAATCTGGATAAGTGTGAGGTGATGAATTTTGGAAGGACAAACCAGAAGGCTGAGTACAGGATTAATGGTCAGTTACTTAAGAGTGTGGATGAACAAAGGGACCTTGGAGTTCAATCCATACATTCCTCAAGGTCACTGCACAGGTTGATAGGGTAGTTAAGAAGGCCAATGGGATGCTAGGTTTCAATAATAGAGGGATTGAATTCAAGAGTGAGAGGTCATGTTGCAACTCTACAAATCTCTGGTGATGCCGCACTTAGAGTATTGTGTTTAATTCTGGTCACCTCATTATAGGAAGGATGTGGAAGCTATGGAGAGGGTGCAGAGGAGATTTACCAGGATGTTGCCTGGATTGGGAAACAAGTCTTATGAGGCAAGGTTAGCAGAGTTGGGACTTTTCTCTTTGGAGTGTAGAAGGATGAGAGGGGATTTGATAGAGGTCTACAAGATTATGAGAGGTATAGATGGGGTGGATAGCCAGTACCTGTTCCCAAGGGTATGAATAGCTAACACCAGAGGACATATGTACAAAGTTAAGGGAGGGAAGTTTAGGGGAGACATCAGGGGTAAGTTTTTTTTTACACAGAGGGTTGTGAGTGCCTGGAATGACTTGCCAGGGCTGGTGGTGGAGGCTAAAACATTAGGGGTATTTAAGAGCCTCTTGGACAGACACATGGATGAAAGAAAAAATAGAGGGTTATAGGGTAGTGTGGGTGTAGTACATTTTTTTAAGGAATACATGGGTCGGCCAAAGGGCCTGTACTGTGTTGTAGTGTTCTAGTGTCTGGTGTCTTGCTTCAGGACTGAATGTGGTGACGGTGGGTCTCTGAGGTTGGTGGAGGCAGTGAGTGAAGGGAGCAAGCAGTCTGCAGGTAAGCATGGAGTACCTGCAGTGAACTAACTCACTGATCTCTTCAGTTTTAATACCGGGAGCTGGTTTGAAAATAGGTAAGCCTGGTAAATGAGGTGTTTGTGACAGTGTAGGTATGTCTCCTGCACCTTGTCGGTTGTGTTGCCAGGTTAATTCACTCTAAGCTGAGCTGACCAGTTTGGAATCTACAGCACAGAAACAGCCCCTATAGCCCAACTCCCCCACGCTAAACAAATTACCGACCGTGCATACACTAATCCCATTTGCCAATGTTTGCCCATCCTCCTAAACGCTTCCATCAACGTACCTGTCTATCTATCGTGTAAACGTTGTGATTGTACCTGGATTGTTCTGGATGGTTTTTTGTTGGACCTCTCCTCTTCCTCAACAGAACGCACAGACTCAATACTGAATCCAAGTCATGCCAGGACCACTGGCAATTAAATGTCACACACTATCACACACAGCCAACCATGCAGATCTTTGTCTACTATCAGTTGGCACTCTCCACGGGCCTGTCACCTGTCTCTGTCTAACAGCTGATACTGTCTGCTGACTGCCGCCTTCAATTCCCTGCCGTTGATAATTCCCTGTCACTTCCTAGCACTCCACATTCATCTCAACCTGCGAATGATGTGTAGTACAGTTTGTCTGATCACATCTGTCACGTTCCACTGCCTGTCACACTCCACCATATTCCATTCTCCATTGCTTGTTACTCTTCATCAACTATCACACAGCACGGCCTGTCTCATTTGTCTGTCTGGTATTGCCCCACTTGTCAGTTTTCCGTATCACTGATCAACGTCTGTCACTCTCCCAACCCTCACCCTCCTCCGTCTGTCACTCTCCCAACCCTCACCCTCCATCTGTCACTCTCCCCTCCCTCACCCTCCTCCGTCTGTCACTCTCCCAACCCTCACCCTCCATCTGTCACTCTCCCCTCCCTCACCCTCCTCCGTCTGTCACTCTCCCAACCCTCACCCTCCTCTGTCTGTCACTCTACCCTCCCTCACCCTCCATTTGTCACTCTCCCAACCCTCACCCTCCTCTGTCTGTCACTCTACCCTCCCTCACTCTCCATCTGTCACTCTCCCAACCCTCACCCTCCTTTGTCTGTCACTCTACCTTCCCTCACTCTCCATCTGTCACTCTCCCAACCCTCACCCTCCATCTGTCACTCTCCAAACCGTCACCCTCCTCTGTCTGTCACTCTACCCTCCCTCACCCTCCTCCATCTGTCACTCTCCCAACCCTCACCCTCCTTTGTCTGTCACTCTACGCTCCCTCACTCTCCATCTGTCACTCTCCCAACCCTCACCCTCCATCTGTCACTCTCCCCTCCCTCACCTTCCATCTGTCACTCTCCCAACCGTCACCCACCTCCGTCTGTCACTCTCCCAACCCTCACCCTCCTCTGTCTGTCACTCTACCCTCCCTCACTCTCCATCTGTCACTCTCCCAACCCTCACCCTCCTTTGTCTGTCACTCTACCCTCCCTCACTCTCCATCTGTCACTCTCCCAACCCTCACCCTCCTTTGTCTGTCACTCTACCCTCCCTCACTCTCCATTTGTCACTCTCCCAACCCTCACCCTCCTTTGTCTGTCACTCTACCCTCCCTCACTCTCCATCTGTCACTCTCCCAACCCTCACCCTCCATCTGTCACTCTCCCAACCCTCACCCTCCTCTGTCTGTCACTCTACCCTCCCTCACCTTCCATCTGTCACTCTCCCAACCGTCACCCACCTCCGTCTGTTACTCTCCCAACCCTCACCCTCCTCTGTCTGTCACTCTACCCTCCCTCACCCTCCATCTGTCACTCTCCCAACCCTCACCCTCCTCCGTCTGTCACTCTCCTAACCCTCACCCTCCTTTGTCTGTCACTCTACCCTCCCTCACCCTCCTCCATCTGTCACTCTCCCCTCCCTCACCTTCCATCTGTCACTCTCCCAACCCTCACCCTCCATCTGTCACTCTCCCCTCCCTCACCTTCCATCTGTCACTCTCCCAACCGTCACCCTCCTCCGTCTGTCACTCTCCCAACCCTCACCCTCCTCTGTCTGGCACTCTCCCAACCCTCACCCTCCTCCGTCTGTCACTCTCACCTCCCTCACCCACCGTCTGTCACTCTCCCTCACCCTCCACTGTCTGTCACTCCATCTGTCACTCTCCTCTCCCTCACCCTCCATCTGTCACTCTCCTCTCCCTCACCCTCCTCCGTCTGTCACTCTCCCAACCCTCACCCTCCTCCGTCTGTCACTCTACCCTCCCTCACCCTCCATCTGTCACTCTCCCAACCCTCACCCTCCTCCATCTGTCACTCTACCCTCCCTCACCCTCCTCCATCTGTCACTCTCCCTTCCCTCACCTTCCATCTGTCACTCTCCCTCACCCTCCACTGTCTGTCACTCCATCTGTCACTCTCCTCTCCCTCACCTTCCATCTGTCACTCTCCCAACCGTCACCCTCCTCCGTCTGTCACTCTCCCAACCCTCACCCTCCTCTGTCTGGCACTCTCCCAACCCTCACCCTCCTCCGTCTGTCACTCTCACCTCCCTCACCCACCGTCTGTCACTCTCCCTCACCCTCCACTGTCTGTCACTCCATCTGTCACTCTCCTCTCCCTCACCCTCCATCTGTCACTCTCCTCTCCCTCACCCTCCTCCGTCTGTCACTCTCCCAACCCTCACCCTCCTCCGTCTGTCACTCTACCCTCCCTCACCCTCCATCTGTCACTCTCCCAACCCTCACCCTCCTCCATCTGTCACTCTACCCTCCCTCACCCTCCTCCATCTGTCACTCTCCCTTCCCTCACCTTCCATCTGTCACTCTCCCAACCCTCACCCTCCATCTGTCACTCTCCCAACCGTCACCCTCCTCCGTCTGTCACTCTCCCAACCCTCACCCTCCTCCATCTGTCACTCTACCCTCCCTCACCCTCCTCCATCTGTCACTCTCCCTTCCCTCACCTTCCATCTGTCACTCTCCCAACCCTCACCCTCCATCTGTCACTCTCCCAACCCTCACCCTCCTCCGTCTGTCACTCTACCCTCCCTCATCCTCCTCCATCTGTCACTCTCCCCTCCCTCACCTTCCATCTGTCACTCTCCCAACCCTCACCCTCCATCTGTCACTCTCCCAACCCTCACCCTCCTCCATCTGTCACTCTACCCTCCCTCACCCTCCTCCATCTGTCACTCTCCCTTCCCTCACCTTCCATCTGTCACTCTCCCAACCCTCACCCTCCATCTGTCACTCTCCCAACCGTCACCCTCCTCCGTCTGTCACTCTCCCAACCCTCACCCTCCTCCATCTGTCACTCTACCCTCCCTCACCCTCCTCCATCTGTCACTCTCCCTTCCCTCACCTTCCATCTGTCACTCTCCCAACCCTCACCCTCCATCTGTCACTCTCCCAACCCTCACCCTCCTCCGTCTGTCACTCTACCCTCCCTCATCCTCCTCCATCTGTCACTCTCCCCTCCCTCACCTTCCATCTGTCACTCTCCCAACCCTCACCCTCCATCTGTCACTCTCCCCTCCCTCACCTTCCATCTGTCACTTTCCCAACTGTCACCCTCTTCCGTCTGTCACTCTCTCAACCCTCACCCTCCTCCGTCTGTCACTCTCTCCTCCCTCACCCACCGTCTGTCACTCTCCCTCACCCTCCACTGTCTGTCACTCCATCTGTCACTCTCCTCTCCCTCAACCTTCACCGTCTGTCACTCTCCCAACCCTCACCCTCCATCTGTCACTCTCCTCTCCCTCACCCTCCACCATCTGTCACTCTCCCAACCCTCACCCTCCATCTGTCACTCTCCCTCACCCTCCACCGTCTGTCTCTCTTCTCTCCCTCACCCTCCGTCTGTCTCTCTCCTCTCCCTCACCCTCCACAGTCTGTCACTCTCACCTCCCTTCACCCTGCACTGCCTGTCACTCTCATTTCTGTACCCTTCAATGCCTGTTACTGTTCTCTCCCACCGCCCGTCTGTCTATGTATTCAGGTCTCTCTGAAATCACGCACTAACAGAATGCAATCCCCAAAAGCAGCTGTAAAGCAACAAGCTGTTTGTTAAGATTATTTATATCTGCTCATGATGTCATGCATTCCTTGGAAACATTCTTCACTGGTAGTCTTGTTGTAGACAAGCAAATGAGTGGTTTCCTCTTCCTCAGCCAGCAGTGTACCAACGTACTCACCTCTTCCACTGGTGGTTCCATCTGCTCTCCTGATTCTTCCATTTGAGCTCAGAACTGCATTTTTCCTGCAGTGTGTTTTTCTTTCCAAGCTGGGTCCATGAGGTAATCTGTTGACCAAACCTGCTGCGATGTTTGCTTGAAGAATACTTCAGTTTGCATGTTGCTGTGGGAGTCATTCATGATGAGTTATGCTCCAATGAACTCATCCACTCAGAGGTTAAGACCATATGACCATTAGACATAGGAGCAGAATTGGCCATTCAGCCCATTGAGTCTACTCCACCAGTCCATCACAGCTGATTTATTTCCCTTCTCAATTCCGCTCTCCTGCCTTCTCCCTGTAACCTTTGACACTCTTGCTAATTAAGAACCTATCAACCTCCGCTTTAAATATACTCAATGACTTGACCTCCACCTCCATCTTTGGCAATGAAGTCCACAGATTTACCACCCTCTGGCTAAAGAAACTCCTCTTCATCTCTGTTCTAAAGGGACATCCTTCTATTCTGAGGCTGTGCCCTCTGGTCCTAGACTCCCTCATTAAAGGAAACGTCCTCTTCACGTCCACTCTGTCTAGGTCTTTCAATATTCAGTAGGCTTTAATGAGATCCTCCCCCCCCCCCCCTTCTGTTCTTCCAAACTCCAGTGAGTACAGGCCCATCAAACTCTTTTCACATGTTAACATTGTCATTGTCGTAATCTGGGATCATTCTCCTGAATGTCCTCTGGATCCTCTCCAATGCCAGCACATCCTTTCTTAAATATGTGCCCAAGACCACTCACAATCCTCTGTGCGGTCTGAATAAGGCTTTATACAGCCTCAGCATTGCTTCCTTTCTTTTATGTTCTAGTCCTGTTGAATGAGAGCTAACAATAGATTTGCCTTTCTTACCACTGGGTCAACCTGCAAGTTAACCTTTAGGGAGTCCTGCACTAGGATTCCCAAGTCCCTTTGAATCTCTGATTTCTACTGGGCAGTGTCTTTGCAAGACGGGTGACCCCAGCCATTATCAATATTCTCCGGAGATTCTCTACCTGGCATCATTGGTCGTGTAACCAGGACTTATGATATGGACCAGATGCTCATACAACTATCCGCCACCTGCTCCCATGACTTCACGTGACCCTGATTGGGGGCTAAGCAGGTGCTACACCTTGCCCTGCAGGCTAGCGGAGGGAAGGAGCACCTTACACCTCCATTGGTAGAGATGTATCTCCACCCCACCGCCCAAAAGACTCCTGCAATAACTAAACGACTCTCAATATATGTACTTGCGTCCGGTTGTCTTTACTGTAATGCGCGCAGGTACAGTGAGGCAGAGGTCCAATGAAAACCCTCTGGCGGCAGCATCACGGCACAGAGGCTCAGACAACACACAGAACAGAAAATCATACAAAACAAGTAAACAAGGCAGTGAAGAAAAGGAATGAGAGCAACAAGACATTGGTGCAAAGAAAAGACACAGAGCTAGGTCCATGGTATTACAAGAGGTGGCCCGTAGTGTTCCATTGTTGAGACAGAGTTAAGACTGTTTGAAGATTCTGGTAGTTGAAGGGAAGTAGCTGTTCCTGAACCTGGAGGTGTGGGACTCCTGCCCAGCAGGAAGAGTGAATCTCCCAGATGTGGGAGATCTTTGATGATAAACCCCTCCCTCTTGAGGCATCATGTCACGTGGATGCTTTCAGGGTTTGGGGAAGGCTGTGCCCATGAAGCACCCAGCAGTTCCCACTATTCCTTACAGCTTCTTGTGTTCCTGTGCACTGGAACTGCTGTCGCAGGCCATGATGCAACCAGCAGAATTACTTCCAGCTGTGCACCCTCTGCACTTCAGGCAGCTGTTCAGAGGACGTCGCTAACAGCGGCTGTCTTTATTGTCATTCCTAATGGCTTCTGAATGGGGGAGAGTCAGGAGGCTCGCACTAGGTTCACCTATAGGTCAGACCGGGCCATTGTGTCATGGTGGCAAATTTGCTCCCACAGAGAGCTTCCCCAGCAGTCTGAAGTTACTACTGCTGAGACTAATAGTTCCTGGTGATTTCACTTTGCAAGTTTTGTGCATGTTCTCTAACTGCCACTGTGGTGTTTGACCCTTGATATTTAGATCTCAGGCTGCTAGTGTACTGATTTAACCACTATACTCTGTCTGTCAAGGGAATGGCTAATAACCTGCAGTGGTGAGGCTGGGCTGTCTGCTTTGGGATCCAGAAGGTGGAGAACTGACTTCATTGAGATGCATGAAATAGACAAGAGATAGAGATGCTTCTTCAAACATGATGGAGCAATGAAATTCAATTCTAGTCAAAGTGGAAGGGTGGAAGAGATGAAAGCTCCTTTAAAGAGCGCCTGTAGAATTACCTGGAGGTAAAAGGTAGGGTAGAGAGTAAGAGAATGACTGTGTTCCATCACATTGTACACTTGAAGCTAAGCAAAGTTTTTGGTGGCCATTTCACCTACTTACCAATGCTGTAAAACTGTTTTAGTATTCTTTCACTCCAGCACCAGCTTATCCAATTCGATTAAATTTTTACTGAGTTTATGCACCAACAAGGTTGCCCAATTATCGTAGGAAGATCACAGCTGGAAATGCTGGGGGAGCCTGCATCTTTAAGGACTGATGCACACTTTCAAAACCTCCGATCAAATCATCGGTTAGGACATCGGTAATAGAAGCGGAGAAGGCCAGTGACATTCTCGCACCCTGGTGTCAGCAGGGGCAAGGACGACTTCCAGTAAAGCCCTGGAGGCGGAGCTAAAGAAGCACCAGAGGGCAATGTCTCCCCAGCCCATCTGTGGAACAGTTTAAATTCTTCTTCCAATGCCTCGTTTTTCCTTTTCAAGGTGGCTGGAGTCCTGTTGGAGTTTGTGACCTATACCTGCACTCAAACTGTGGTTCTGCATGGCAGCATGTTCCTTCCTGTACTTGGAGCTTACTGAGCGGCTTCTTTCTCCATATTGCCGGGAGCGGCCTGCAAAATGAGCACTTTCGGTGGACCCGATTTCTTGCCAGTGCCGTGAATTGCAGCATTGCGAGTAGCTGGAACATCGAGACGGTGGGTGTGGCTGTCCGAGGCCCCTGCACGCGGGTGATCGTGCTCTCCCTCTCTCTCTCTCAATGGTGAGTGAGAGCTTGCTGCCGATTCTCGAGCTGGGAGAAACTTGAAATAAAAGTGCCATAGACTGTAACATTGAAACAGCGACTGCTTGCCTCCCCTCTCACTGTGGAAGGAGTGATATCTCTCTCTGTGTGGGAGGGGGGCAGGGGGCCTGGGGGTTTCTGTCATTGATTCTTTGTGGTTTTTCTTCTGTTTCGAGGATGTCCGACAAGAGTAAGATTCAAGGTTGTATATTGTATCCATTCTCGGATATTAAACGGAACCATTGATTCCCTAATCTCCAAAGTAAAACATCAACCTACATCTTGAGTATTCACCATGAACGAGCTTCCACAGGATAGAGAATTTCAAGGATTCATTGCTCTGTGGGTGAATAAATTCCTTCTTATCCCTGTCCTGAAATGCCTTGTTACTATGACTCCTGGTTCTACAGACCCCCAGCCAGGGCAGCAGCCACTGACTCTGCATCTACCCTGTCGAGCCTCTGGGAAGGGTTTTGACGGAGGCTTCGCCACCAAAGTTTTGATATCCTGGTGCTACCTGGCATCTGGATGACTTCTCTTCACCCGTTCTATACAATTCACACCGCTGGGTTACAGGCTCAGACTTGGCAATCATGGTCGTGCCTTTGCACAAGGTTGCTGATGAAGTGAGTTATGCATCCAGTGGGACCCATTGAGTAATTGCTTGCATCCAGCAAGTGGATGTGGGCCACATTCCACTGCTAATAGCCTCGACTTCTGCTGCCAATACTGAAATAGAGCAACGTATAAAGAACAACAATTTGGGCCACAGGGAAGTCTTTGGTGAGATATATTTAGTACTTAGAACCAGCACATTAAATAAACAGGCTTCTGTGAACTTTCTGGACAAACTGAAGATAACATTTTAAAAATCAAAATGTTGTCAAAACTCTAAGACGTTCCCACTCTCCTCAAACCCAGCCTTGGCCCTCCCTTCTGTTTGCTGCAGCCTGACCCATTCCACATATGTTCCATACCCGTGGTTATGCTGGCACTACCACTTTGTAAACATTGGGTGGCACAACATTGGATTTGCGTAAATGTATGCGTGATGGTCAGCCCAGAACGGATGGGCCAAAAGGCCTATTTCTCTACTGCACCTCTCTATGCCTAAGAACTGACATCAGCTGGAAGTTTTTGGATTTCCTGACAAATGGTTCTGCCTACTATAGAATCACTGAATCACAATAATTAAATTATTCTGTTCATTAGAATAGAAATATAATATATTATGACCATAGAATTGTTAGCATGGAAATTGGCCAGTCACACAAACTTGATAGGTACAGGTGAACTACCAATTATCTCCATCACAACAAAAACCTCACCTGGCTCCCCATTAATATCGAGAATAAAATAGGGATTCAATGGAAGAGTTATTTATGCAACACCTTCATTTAGTTATAACTCATCATATCATCTCTCCAGATACAAGCTCCTAAAGAATAAGTTAATGAGCAAATTGGAATAACTCAATCATGGACATTCATGGCCATATAAGGAAACCATTTGGCCAATTAGGTCATGCCAGCTACAAGACATCACCTACAGTTAGTCCGTCTTCCCAGCTCCTGGTTCAATTGAACTCACATCCTTTTAAATGTGACAGTGTCCTCTGCCACTACTAATCTTTCAGGAATGACACACATATGAAGAGGAGGGGACACTTAGCCCCTCAAGCTCGCTCTGCTGTTCAGTCGGACTGTGGCTGATCCCAGGTCTCAAGTCCACCTTCCCATCCGATTCACACACCCCTTGGTCACCCTGCTGTCCAGAATTGGTGCTTAGCCGTAACTATACTCAGCAGCTGAGTTATCCCAATATTTACAGCCATTCAGAATGTCAAATTTGAGAGCTCATGCACTGTTACTTCATTCTAGAATAAAAGAAAAAGAATACCAGCCTTTGAGTGGGAAAACAGCTTAGCTAACTTCCAGCCCAACTACCTTCACACATGACTCTTTATACCTACCTGGCTCATATTTAGGAATGTAATCCATCCAATTCACTCTGCTGGCTTCTCATGCACCACAATTAAAGCTCTCCATAAAACCTCAAGAACCCATGGAATAGGAGCAGAATGAGGTCAATCAGCTCATCACATCTGCTTCACCATTCATTGCTGATGTCTTTTCTTAACTGCATTTATTTCACCTTCTCCCCAAAACTTTCAACTACCTTAGCAATCAAGAACCTATCAACCTCTTGTCATGGTCCGTCTGGCTGTCCCCCATCTTGCTCCTATCTCCTTGATGTTGCCTTAATTCCAGTCATTAGATTCCCAGTTGCTGCTGGTTCACCTGGTTTCCATCAGAGACTGCAGGATAGGAACTCTGGCGTCACAACCACGGGTCACCAGTTCGCTGGTCTATTCCCGTGTGATAACTTTGTCTCCTGATAGTTCTAAGTTCAGTCTAGTTTCAAGTTATTCCGTGAAAACCCCGTCTTTGTGTCAAGACTCTATATCAGAGCTCCGTGTCAAGATTCCTCCTGGATATTTGTTCCACGTTTGTGACTGTGCAAGCACCTCTCAACCCTGTCTCCGTGTCTGTGTCCAGCACTTGGGTTCACCCCCAGTCGCTCCGTGTAACACCTCTGTCTCAAGAACATCCAATGCCTTGGACTCTGAGACAACAGCTTCATCACCCTCAGGCTGAAGAAATTCCTCCTCTTTAGAAATTCAATTCTATTCTCCTTGGAGGTCAGTGACCAGTTATTTTCTGCAGGGCTCTGTTCTGCGACCCCTGCTCTCCATGATTCTTATAAATTACTTGGATAAGGCAGTGAGTGGGGGGGGGGGGGGAGGGTTAGTAAGTTTGCAGATGGGTTGAAGGTTAGTGTTGGAGTGGGCAGTGTAGAAAGTTGTCATAGGTTACAACAAAGTTCAAAGTTCATTTATTATCAAAGCGTGTATAAATTAAACAACTTCAGATTCATCTGCTCATAGGCAAACAAGAAACCCAAAAGAACTTAATTTAAAAAAAGACCAAAGCCTAATGTGCAGAAAACACAAATCACGGAAACAATAAAAGCAAGCTACGACATTCAGAACTAAAGTGACTCCATAGGCCCAAAGCCTGGAGCAGCCAGAGCAGGCCCAAAGCCTCAGCCACAGTTCATCACAAATAAGGGCAAATCGCAGACACGAAGCCCAGAGAAACCGGACCAGGAAACAGCCCCAGCCTCTGTACCATGGCTCGTGAACAGCAGAGAAAGTTTGGCAGAGCAGTGTGTGGCCTGACCCTCTCCACTAGTCCCACCACCCTGCCTGCTTTCAGTCCATCTGGCCCAGTGTATAATTGTCCAAACTCTGGGTTGTCCCAACACACTAGGACTCGGGCCCTGCCGCATTGATATACTCTGGGCCTGGACCCTGCTGCCACGTTCTGGCCTGCACTCAACCTTTCCAAATCGGTTCAGTGCTTAGATCAATCCATCCTCACTCTCAGTTTAGATGGACGGGCTCTGAAGCTCCTCCAGCCCATTCGCTCCAACTCTGTCTCCGACTTCATCTCAAACCTGCCTCGGATTTCATTCCACCCACTTCCCCTCGACCTTGCTCCAATTTTGGTTAAGAAGACGGATGGAGTGTTGGCCTTCAGTAGTCAGGGGATTGAGCTCAGGAGTTGTGAGGGAATGTCGTAGATCTGGCGACACCACACTTGGAGTATTGGGTTCAGTTCTCGTCACCTCGTTACAGGAAGGACACGGAAGCTTTGGAGATGGTGCAGAAGAGATTTACCGGGATGCTGCCTGGATTAGAGAGCATGGCCTACGAGGAAAGGTTGAACGATGTTGGGCTATTCTTTTTGGAGCGAAGAAGGATGAGCAGTGACCTGATAGAGGTATACAAGATGATAAGAGGCAAGAGTCAAGAAGGCAACCAGAGGCTTTTTCGCAGAGCCAGAATACCTAATATGAGGGACAATAGCTTTAATGTGATTGGAAGAAAGTACAGTGGGAGATGTCAAAGGAACTTTTCTGACACAGAGTGGTAAGTGAATGGAATATACTGCCGGGAATGGTGACAGAGGCAAATACATTAGAGACTCTTAGGTATATAGAGGGCTGTACAGGTTGATCTTAGAGTAGGATGAAAGATTGTGGCTGAAGGGCCTGTGTTCTATGTCCTATGTTCTAAAAGAAAGTACTTTATCCTGTGGTTGTGTGCGTGGATCCTAGACTTTCCTCATAATGGAAATCTTCTCTCTATATTCCCTGTACCCAGGCTTTTCAGTATCCAGTAAGTTTCAATGAGATCTCCCCTCATCCATCAAGTACAGGCCCAGAGACATCAAATGCTCATCACATGTTAGGTCTTTCATTCCTGGGTTCATTCTTGTGAACCTGGTCTTGATTCTCTCCAGGGCCACCACAGGTTCCTCAGATATGGGGCCCAAATTAGTTACACAGTATTTTAAGCATGGTTGGATCAACACCTTATAATTTCTCCTCCATTACCCTGCTCCAAGCTCAGTGAAACCCTCTCATAACCAGATCAGTGCGAGATTATAACAAACACCAAAGAATGATAAAGCTGGCTGGAAATGTTAAGGCAGGTGGCCAAAGTTTCTATAAATATTTAAATTAGGAAAAATGTTAATGAAGTGAGAATTGGATTTATGGGATGAAGATCAGAAGAATTCAAAGTTCAAAAAGTTCAAAGTAAATTTATTATCAAAGTTTATATATGTCACCATGTACAACCCTGAGATTTATTTTCTTGCGGGCATACTCAAAAATCCAATGACCATAATAGAATCAATAAAAGACTGCACTGAACGACTGGGCGTACATCAGCGTGCAAAAGACAGCAAATTGCACAGGTACAAAAAGAAATAATACTAATAATAAAAAAATAAGCAACAAACACTGAGAACATGAGACAAAGAGTCCTTGAAAGTAAGTCCACTGGTTGTGGGAACAGTGCAGTGATGGGGTAAGTGAAGTTGACTGAGGTTATCTCCTCTGCTCCAAGAGCCTGATGGTTGAGGGGTAATAACTGTCCCTGAACCTGGTGGGGTGGGTCCTGAGGCTCCTGTGCCTTCTTCCTGATGGTGGAGGGGTAATAACTATTCCTGAACCTGGTGGTGTGAGTCCTGAGACTCCTGTACCTCCTTCCTGATGGTTGAGGGGTAATAACTGCCCCTGAACCTGGTGGTGTGGGTCCTGAGGCTCCTGTACCTCCTTCCTGATGGTTGAGGGGTAATAACTGTTCCTGAACCTGGTGGTGTGGGTCCTGAGACTCCTGTACCTCCTTCCTGATGGTTGAGGGGTAATAACTGTTCCTGAACCTGGTGGTGTGGGTCCTGAGACTCCTGTACCTCCGTCCCGATGGTTGAGGGTAGTAACTGCTCCTGAACCTGGTGGTGTGGGTCCCGAGGCTCCTGTACCTCCTTCCTGATGGTTGAGGGGTAATAACTGTTCCTAAACCTGGTGGTGTGGGTCCTGAGACTCCTGTACCTCCTTCCTGATGGTTGAGGGGTAATAACTGTCCCTGAACCTGGTGGTGTGGGTCCTGAGACTCCTGTACCTCCTTCCTGATGGTTGAGGGGTAATAATTGTTCCTGAACCTGGTGGTGTGGGTCCCGAGGCTCCTGTACCTCCTTCCTGATGGTTGAGGGGTAATAACTGTCCCTGAACCTGGTGGTGTGGGTCCTGAGGCTCCTGTACCTCCTTCCTGGTGGTTGAGGGGTAATAACTGCTCCTGAACCTGGTGGTGTGGGTCCTGAGACTCCTGTGCCTTCTTCCTGATGGAAAAGGCAAGAAGTGAACATGGCCTGGGTGGTGGGGGCCCCGGATGATGGGTGCTGCTTTCCTACGACAGCACTTTGTGTAGATGTGCTCAGTGGTGAGGAGGGCTTTACGCAGGATAGACTGGGTGTATTCACTATTTTTTGTAGGATTCTCCGTTTAAGGGCATTGGTGTTTCCATACCAGGCTATGATGCAGGCAGTCAGCATACACTCCAACACACATCCACAGAAGTTTGTCAAAGTTTTAGATATCAGGCTGAATCTTTGCGAACTCCTAAGCAAGTAGAGTCACTGCCATGCTTCCTACATAATTGCACTTACGTGCTGGGCCCTGGACAGGTCCCCTGAAATAATAACACCAGGGAATTTAAAGTCACTGATCCTCTCGATCTCTGGCCCCCCGATGAGGACTGGCTCATGGACCTCTGGTTTCCTCCTCCTGAAGCCAATAATCAGCTGCTTGGACTTGCTGACATGGACCAAGAGGTTCCTGTTATGGCACCACTCAGCCGGATTTTCAATCTCCCTCCTACGTGTATGCTGATTTGTCAACACCTTTATTCAGCCACCGGCAGGGGTGTCTTCAGCAAACTTGAATACGGCATCGGAGCTATGCTTAGCCACGCAGTCATAAGTGTAGAGTGAGTAGAGCAGGGGGCCAAGCACATAGCCTCGTGGTGATGGAGATCGTGGAGGAGATGATGCTGCCATCTGATCAGGCTGGGCTCTGCAAGTGAGGATCCAGTTGCTCAAGGGTTTACTGAGGCCAAGGCCTTGAAGCTTATTGATTAGCTTTGAGGGGGTGATAATACTAAATGCTGAGCTGTAGTTGATAAACAGCATCCTGATGTATGCTTCTTAGCTGTCCGGATGTTCCAGGGTTGAGTGAGGAGCCACTGCGATGGCATCTGCCGTGGGTCTGCTGCTCCAGTAGGCAAATTGGAGTGGATCCAAGTCGCTTCTCAGTCAGGACTTGATGTTTCATCACCAACCTGTCAAAACTCTTCCATCACTGTAGGTGTGAGCGCTACTGGATGGTAGTCATGGAGGTGGGTTACCATGTCCTTCTTAGGCACCGGTATAATTGGAGCCTGCTTGAAGCAGGTGGGTATCTCAGACTGCTGAAGTGAGAGGTTAAAGGTCTCAGTGAACACTCCAGCTGGTTGATCAGCACAGGTCTTTAGTGCTTGACCAGGTACCCCGTCTGGGCCAGATGGTTTTCGTGGGTTCACCCTCCTGAGGTCTGTTCGCATGTCAGCTTCAGAAACTGAAATTACAGGATCATCCGGGGCTGAGGGAGTTTGAAATGGTTCACCCAAGTTTTGATGGTCAAAGCAAGCATAGAACGCTTTGAGCTCATCTGGAAGCAAAGCCCTGTTGTTGCCTATGTCAGAAAACAAGGAGATGGCAGATGAATTAACAGGTATTTTTCATACAACACACACAAAATGCCAGTGGAACGCAGCAGGCCAGGCAGCATCTATAGGGAGAAGCACTGTTGATGTTTCGGGCCGAGACCCTTCATCAGGACTAACCGAAAGGAAAGATAGTGAGAGATTTGAAAGTAGTGGGGGGAGGAGGAAATGCGAAATGATAGGAGAAGACCGGAGGGGGTGGGATGAAGCTAAGAGCTGGAAAGGTGATTGGCGAAAGTGATACAGAGCTGGAGAAGGGAAAGGATCATGGGATGGGAGGCCTCGGGAGAAATAAAGGGGGGGGGGGGGTGGCGGAAGCTCCAGAGGGAGATGGAGAACAGGCAAACAACTAAATATATCAGGGATAGGGTAAGAAGGGGAGGAAGGGTATTAACGGAAGTTAGAGAAGTCAATGTTCATGCCATCAGGTTGGAGGCTACCCAGCCGGTATATAAGGTGTTGTTCCTCCAACCTGAGTTTGGATTCATTTTGACAATAGAGGAGGCCATGGATAGACATATCAGAATGGGAATGGGATGTGGAATTAAAATGTGTGGCCACTGGGAGATCCTGCTTTCTCTGGCGGACAGAGCGTAGGTGTTCAGCGAAACGGTCTCCCAGTCTGCGTCGGGTCTCACCAATATATAAAAGGCCACACCGGGAGCACCGGACGCAGTATACCACACCAGCCGACTCACAGGTGAAGTGCCCTGAATGGTGGTGAGGGAGGAAATGTAAGGGCAGGTGTAGCACTTGTTCCGTTTACAAGGATAAGTGCCAGGAGGGAGATCAGTGGGAAGGGATAGGGGGGGATGAGTGGACAAGGGAGTCGTATAGGGAGCGATCCCTGCAGAAAGCAAAAAGTGGAAAGATGTACTTGGTAGTGGAATCCCGTTGGAGGTGGCGGAAGTTACGGAGAATTATACGTTGGACCTGGAAGTTGGTGGGGTGGTAGGTGAGGACAAGGGGAACCCTATCCTGAGTGGGGTGGCAGGTGGATGGGGTGAGGGCAGATGTGCGGGAAATGGGAGAGATGCGTTTGAGAGCAGAGTTGATGGTGGAAGAAGGGAAGCCCCTTTGTTTAAAAAAGGAAGACATCTCCTTCATCCTGGAATGAAAAGCCTCATCCTGAGAGCAGATGCAGCGGAGACGGAGGAATTGTGAGAAGGGGATAGCATTTTTGCAAGAGACAGGGTGGGAAGAGGAATAGTCCAGGTAGCTGTGAGAGTCTGTAGGCTTATAGTGGATATCAGTAGATAATCCGTCTCCGGAGATGGAGACAGAAAGGGGAGGGAGGTGTCGGAAATGGACCAGGTAAATTTGAGGGCAGGGTGAAAGTTGGAGGCAAAGTTAATGAAGTCGACGATCTTAGCATGCATGCAGGAGGCAACGCCAATGCAGTCGTTGATGTAGCGAAGGAAAAGAGGGGGATGGATACCCGTATAGACTTGGAACATGGACTGTTCCACAAAGCCAACAAAAAGGCAGGCATAACTGGGACCCATGCGGGTGCCCATGGCTACACCTTTAGTTTGGAGGAAGTGGGAGGAGCCAAAGGAAAAGTTCTTGAGAGTAAGATCTAATTCCACTAGACGGAGGAGAGTGGTGGTAGAGGGGAATTGGTTAGGTCTGGAATCCAAAAAGAAGCGAAGAGCTTTGAGACCATCCGGGTGGGGGATGGAGGTATATAGGGACTGGACGTCCATGGTGAAAATAAGGTGGTGGGGGCCAGGGAACTTAAAATCATTGAAAAAATTCAAAGCGTGAGAAGTGTCACGAACATAGGTGGGAAGAGATTGAACAGGGGGGATAAGACAGTGTCAAGGTATGCAGAAATGAGTTTGGTGGGGCAGGAGCAAGCTGAGACAATAGGTCTACCTGGACAGGCAGGTTTGTGGATCTTGGGTAGGAGGTAGAAACGGGAAGTGCGGGGTGTGGGAGCTGAGGTTGGTGGCAGTGGATGGGAGATCCCCAGAGCTGATAAGGTTGGTGATGGTATAGGAGACAATGGCCTGGTGCTCCTTAGTGGGGTCATAATCAAGCGGTAAATAAGAGGAGGTATCAGAGAGTTGTCGCTGTGCCTCGGCCAGGTAGAGGTCAGTACGCCAGACAACAACAGCTCCCCCTTATCAGCAGGTTTTATAGTGAGGTTGGGATTGGTGCGGAGGGAGCGGAGAGCAGAGCGTTCGGAAGGAGTTAGGTTGGAATTGGAACAGGGTGCAGTGAAGTCGAGACGGTTGATGGTTGGAATTGGAACAGGGTTTTTCATTGCTCTTTAGAAGTCACAAGTCCCAAAACCAGTCAAAATGAGAAAATCATGAAAATGGCAAGCACCAGGGCAGTGGTACTAATGTTGAGTGTTGACCATCTCTGAACTCGGATGGACTTTGCCCTTTGTCTTACAAGAAATAATCTGTGCTTTGGTTTTAGCTTTCTAAAATTACCCCGATTGTGGGAAAATTTGGTTAGATTAGAAAATAACAAAGGTGACTACTTTATTCTAAAAAGGATGGAGATAAACATTGGGAAGCTACGGGCCCATTCACTTAAACAGAAAAAAATATTAGAAACTATTGTTGAAAATGTGGTCGCAGGGATTTGGGGAGAAAAAAAAACAAGGTAATCAAAGCTACTGAAGTCAAGCTCAATAATATCCTGAGGGTTCTTGTGTTCTTGACATGGTATGTGCGGAAAAGATGTTTCCTCCAGAACTACATGGTACATGGAGCTTAGAAAAATAGAGGGCTATGGGTAACCCTAGGTAATTTCTAAAATAAGTACATGTTCGGCACAGCATTGTGGGCCGAAGGGCCTGTATTGTGCTGTAGGCTTTTCTAACTAAGGATCATTGGTTAAGAATAAGGGTGTCCACTTTTGAAATATGAAGTGAATTCTCTCCTCTCAGAAAGCTGTGTGTCTTTGACACGCTCTTTTTCAAAGGTTAGTGGCAGCAAAACATTGGCACGTTCTGCAGGCAGAGTTACATGGAGACGTGATAAGCAGAGGGGCGAAGGGTTACCATGGGAGTATAGAGTTGAGGTTACGTTCAGAGCAGCCATCGTGTGGTGGAAGAGATTCAAGGGGCTGTGAAACCTACTCCTGCCCCTGCAACCCTAGTGACCTCCTGTGAATCTCCCAAGTGCCCTCTCTCATGGCTGTTGGGTCCTTTATGTGTAAGGGTGGCTTCTCTAACTGTGTGATTGGTGGTTTCTACAGCTCCCCCATCAACTATTTCTGTTTCTGTCTTTAATATCTCTATTTTTCCCTTTCAGGGTTCTTTGGAAGACCCCGACCTGGAGTTACACTCTGACTTCGGTGCTTTGCGGGAATGGGACCCATTCTCCGGGTCTCACGACTGGCCATTATTCAATATACCAAGGACACGGCCTAGAAGATTAGTGTGCCTTTGGAGTTTCAGGATTTCAAGGCTCTGGAGTTGGTTGGACTCAAGGCCGGTGCCTCCGCAGGAAATTGGTGTGTCGTTGGAGACGGAAGATCGAGAGCAGCGAGCTGGCTGCTGGCTGTGTGCCCAGGGACACGAGTTCTTTGGGCACAGCAATTGGAAAAAGCAACGCAATAAACCAGTGAGTTGTTTGCGATGTCTCCCTTCTCACTGTGAAACGGGGTCACCTCTTTTTCCCTTATTAGGGAGAGAGAGAGAGAGAGAGCCTGTGGTGTGTGGGTGAACGAGTACTCTTTGGGGTACTGCGAGTCTGTGTCTTTATTGATGCTTTGCTGCACGCTTGAGTGCTCGGTGGGGGTGCCAATGCTTATTTTTGCTGGTGGGGAGGGGGGATCTTTGCTTTGCTGCTGCTTACAAATGGGAGGGGTCTTTGGGTTCTAACATTTAACTGTCATCCATTCCTTGGGCACTCCTGTTTTCATGGAGGTTTGTGAAGAAAAAGAATTTCAGGATGTGTATTGTAGACATTTCTCTGACATTAAATGTACCTTTGAAACTTTGAAACCTTGGAACTCCTTGCCGTGTCCTTAGCCCTGTCAATAAAGCATTGCTTGTGCCTCCTGGACCAAGACTCCACTTTCCAGGGTCAGTGGAACCGAGCTCCAAGATCCCTGTTATTTATCACACAGCCCCGTGCTTTCCCATCACTCCTCACTCCACTTGAGATATCTCCCACTCTTACCCTCCCTTATCAGCTTTTGCCATCACCACCTGGCTACCTCTCCTGTCAGTTGCGGCTCCTGAACTGAAGAATAAATTGCTGGTATATCAGTGGAATGGAGCTGTCACTGAGCCATGCAGAGCTCCTCCTCCAGCTGCTTTCCGGTAACCAAACACCCTTTGATCATTACCTTTCGATTCCTGTCACTGAGCCAGTTGCCATTTCTCTTTGGGTCCCATCTGTACGTGGGACTTTCCCATCTATCCAAGCCAATCTGTACGTGGGACTTTCCCATCTATCCAAGCTGATCGTTCTTCATTGTCTCCTCCTTAAAAGCTTCATTCAAGGCACAATTTTCCCTTCATTATTTCCTGCTGACTGTTCTCGATTAATCTCTGCCTTCCCATGACTCTGGCAACCCAGTTCTTTTTCCCAATTCTTTGCCTATAGGACAAGTAGCCTGAGATTTCTCAGTGTCTGTTGGGGTGGGAGGGGCAGGCAAGTGGTGGGGGTGACACATGGAGTGGGACAGTGATTTCTGGTTTGGCTGCCGACAATTCCAATGGTGACTGACACTGAACCTCTCTGATAATCCAGTGAGTGGCATCACTTTGTCACTTTCACTCAGCCTCAAAAACCCTTGCTCTCTCTAACTCTCCCTCACCTCGATGATCTCCACCACCAGATAATCTGGCAGCTGCAGAACCAGAACTCTGTTAAAGATCTTATACTTAAAAATAATAGTAATGATGAATTACATTACTAATGGTGGAATGGTCCACTAATGTTCCCTGGGGTAGGGTATCTGCCACCCTGGTCTGGCCTCTGGGAATCAGACCCTTCAGTGTAGTTAACCCTTAATGGGCTTTCAAATGGCCAACATGTCAAAGGTTATCAGGAATGGGCAAAGCCTGTTGGTCTTGTCAGTGATGTCCAGATTTTAAAAAACCCCACATAAATTAGAAAGGAAACTCATTCTGAGTCTCGTAGTCTGATTCCCTCAGTCCGTTGCCAGAATCTGCCCATCACCCTCAAATCCTGGTCTATCTCCAGTGATCATTACCGTAGACTCACAGAGTCATTCAGCACAGAAACAAGCTCTTTGCACCAAGTTGCCCTTCTAGGCGAATCCCACTTGTTCAGATTTGATCCCCGTCCCTCTGAACTATCCTATCAATGTTAAATGTTCTCATTGTACTAGGCTCAACCGGCAGCTCATTCTTCTGGTAGTCCATTCCATTTAACAGGAACCTGGGGAGCAACTTTGATACCCCCCGGTAAAAAGTTGCCAGATGGGTTCCTATTAAATCATCCCCACTCACCTTATACCATGCTTTTTAGTTCTTGGTTTTCCAAACTCTGGAAAAAATGTTTACGTATTCACCCAATTTAGGCCCCTTATGATTTTTATGCATCCTCACGATAAGATCATCTCTCAGTTTCCCATGCTTCAAGAATAAAGTTGCAGCCAATCCAAGCTCCCCCCATAACATAACTCATTTCAATATTGTTTTAGGTCTTTTCTGCATCTTTCTGGCTTAATGGCATCTTTCTTGAGCAGAGTGAAGTGACCAAAGCTAAAAAATATTCCAGATCAAGTTTCTGACTTTATAACCCAGTCTGTTAAGAACTTGCAGGAGGATATATTTTACAAACTCACTGGCCGTTTTGCTGTGGATTTGTGTAATATATGATATAAATCTCCGCGTAGCTTTGGTGGTCACTGAAACTTCCATTCACCTTGCATCAGGCACTGCTGGAGTCAAACGAAAAAAAACAATTTATGAACTCTGAACATCTTCCTCAAACATCACCAGGGACTGGGACCGGCATGCAAAGGCTCAGAACTCAGAGCCTTGGTAAATAAAAGACGTCAGCCTCTGTGCTGGCCCTGCTTGTGATGTCTGTGGTAGATTGAATGTGGTGGAAGACTGTATACACAGCTGGCTCCTGCTGAATCCAATTTCTATCCAAGTTTAATCCTCAGCACAGAATGCACGTATGCCTGAACAACTCTGATCAAAATAACTCAAAATGAAAAGCAGAATATGAAACTCTGAGCCAGCCGTAAGCTCTGCAAGCTGGTGGCTGCCGGCGGAGTGGTTTGGAGCTTGCAATGACACAGAGACCAGAGATTTCCTGCTCTTTCTATCATTGTTCCCCACTCAGCGGGCAGTTGCTCAGGAATTAGTCATTCAGCTCATTTTATCTGCACTTGCCTATAATTCCGATCCGAGCATAAAATTTCTTGGCAGCCTGCTGATTCCTTGACCAGAGTCCCATGGAAGTCACATGTTGGCCAAAGAGAGAAGCATTCTTGGGTTGGATCGCAGCTGATCCTATTAAACGCCAGCAGCCTTCTTAAAGGGCCATACCCCTCAATGATGGGAATATTTCCTGGTGTCACAAAGCAACGGAGCAGAGCTGTAGAGGCCATATCAACCCAGCTTGTCCACACTGACCGGCGAGCACTCTCTTGTATCAATCCCACCATCTGCATTTGGCCGCGGTGATTTAAGTGTTCACTGAAACATTTCCTAAATGTTGGCAGTAACCCAGCCTCAACCATACTTCCTCGCAATGAATTCCAGGTACTCAGCACTTTCTGAATGAAAAATAGTCCCCACAGATCTCCCCCTCCCCTTTACCTAAATAAGTGACCTCCAGTTCTATCTACCTCTGCTATGGGGAGTAGTTTCCTGCATCCAGCCCTTTTTTCATTCCTCGTAGTTTTAAATAAATCAGTCATGTTCCCTCATAGTCTTGTGCTCCAGTGAAAACCAGTCTCTCTTCATAAACGGAATGTTCCATCCCAGGAGACGTCCAGGTGAATCTCCTCTGTACCCTCTCCAGCACTGACACATCCTTCCGACAGTGTACTGCGCTCAGCTGGGTGTTGTGGGCTGTGAGATGTGCTTGTGTCGTCTCAGTCCGGTTCCTAGGGTTAGACAGGAAGATGGGGCTAGAGGGAGGAGGGTGGTTTGCGTATCCAGTGTTTTGTTTGACTGAATAATACTTCTTGGCCCTGTCATATCACCCAAGTATAATCACAACATCATATATTTTATGTGGCTAACTCAAAACACATCTTTTATCCCACAAAGCCACTCAGCCCTGTTAATGTGTTGCAGACTGGCCGTCCGCTACACCTTTGGAACTGAAACCAAAGGGATTGTTTGGATCTCATCGAACACTGACCTCCTGCCACACCCGCCTATCCCTCGCCCCTCCCCACTTTGCCCTGCTGTGCTATCCAGAGAACATTGTTTGTTGGCAGGTTTTGATACTGTCATTGCAAACCATCTCTGAGCAACCAACATCTGACTTCATTTAGTGTATACAGATATCCACACTCTTCGCCAAGTGTGGTCTCACGGAAGTTCAATAGGAGATTAACAGAAACTCTTTCTTTTCGATCCTCTGTCCTTGTTGTTGATTTGTTTCTGCTTTGCTACTTTAGATTATGTGATCATTTGTACAGTGAGGTCCATTTGTTTATCCTGATTAGATTAATTTTTCCAAGTAATATGAGACCTTGTGGTGACCCACTTCCCAGCGCACTCGAACCGGCTCACAAAATGGCGCGCGCCAGCAGAGAGGCCGGCCCCAAAAGGACACCAGGCCTTCTTCACCAGCAAGGGGAAAAGCCTGAGTGCGGGAAGGGATTGTGAATATGTATTCACGCCCGGGGAGGGCGGAAACGGGAAGGCTTAAAAGCGAGGCTGCGAAGTTTGAATAAATCTTTTACGCAACTGCAACTCACCAACTACGTGTCGTTATTTCAGCGCTGTGTGTAGCACACCGCGACAATTGGTGACCCCGACAGCCCAAACCATATTTGGACCGGAGATGAATGACACCGCATCTGTTCATGCAGTTTCGTTAAAACTGCCAAGCTTCTGGACGCTGCGACCTCACCTATGGTTCCAGCAAGCAGAAGCCCAATTCCACATTCGGCAGATAACCTCGGATGCCACACGTTACTACTACGTGGTGAGCTCCCTCGACCAGGAGACAGCCGCCCAGGTTGAGGAGTTCATACAGTCGCCCCCGGAGGATGGCAAATACACAGCATTCAAAGCCCTGCTCATAAGGACTTTCGGACTCTCACGGCGTGAGCGAGCTGCCCGTTTACTGCACCTGGATGGTTTGGGGGACAGGCCACCGTCGGCATTAATAAACGAGATGCTGTCCCTGGCCGGAGGTCACAAGCCCTGCCTCATGTTTGAGCAGGCGTTCCTAGAGCAGCTGCCTGAGGACATACGCCTGCTGCTGTCCGACGTGGATTTCAGCTACCCCCGGAAGGTGGCAGCCCAGGCAGATGTGCTGTGGAAAGCCAAGAAGGAGGGTGGGGCGTCCGTCGCACAGATCACCAGGCCACGCTCCCGGCAGCAAACCAGACCAGGCCCGGCCGCAGAGCCCGCTAACCCCAGAGCCAGGGGTGAGGAGCCCAACGAACAATGGTGCTTCTACCACCAGCAGTGGGGCGCAGAAGCCTGCCGCTGTCGCCCGCCCTGCAAGTTCCCGGGAAACGCCAGGGCCAGCCACCGCTGATGGCTACGACGGCTGGCTGTCGGGATAGCCTTCTGTATGTGTGGGACAAGTGTTCAGGACGCCGCTTTTTGGTCGACACCGGAGCCGAGATCAGCGTCTTACCTCCGACGAGTTACGACACCCGCAACAGAGAACCGGGTCCCACCCTGAGGGCCGCGAACGGCAGCACAGTAAGGACCTACGGCACCCATACAGTTTGGCTACAGTTCGGCTCCAGCCAGTTCACGTGGGACTTCACACTGGCCGCCGTGGCCCAACCACCCTTGGGGGCGGATTTTTTGTGAGCTCACAGCCTGTTGGTCGACCTGCAGGGGAGGAGACTGGTCCACGCCAAGACTTTTCAAATGTTCTCCCTGGGTGTAGCCAAGTTGCCAGCCCCACACCTGGACTCCAAGTGAATACGGCCTAACAATCAACCCGGCCAAATGCCAGTTCGGACTCGACACCATCGACTTCCTGGGCCACAGGATTACTAAAGACGGGGCAACCCCTCTGCCCGCCAAGGTAGACGTGGTCTGCCACTTTCCCCGACCTCACACACTCAAAGGCCTGCAGGAATTCGTGGGTATGGTGAATTTCTACCACCGCTTCCTCCCCTCAGCAGCCCGAATCATGCTGTTCGCCCTGATGTCGGGTAAGGGCAAGGACATTACCTGGGACGAGGAGTCCACAGCCGCTTTCGTTAAAACCAAAGAAGCCTTGGCAAACGCCGTGATGGTAGTGCACCCTAGAATGGATGTCCCTACCGCATGGATGTCCCTAGTGGACGCATCTAACACGGCAGTCGGTGGAGTGCTGGAACAACTCATCGAGGGTCGTGGCAGACGCACTATCCAGACCTACCATCCAGGCCCTGTCCCAGGGGATGGACTATGAAGTGCTGGCGGAGGCGCAACAGGCTGACGATGAGATCCCTAGTTACAGAACTGCAGTCTCCGGTTTGCAGCTCCAAGACCTCCCCGTAGGCCCAGGTGAGAGGACCCTACTCTGTGATGTAGCTACCAGCCAACCTCGCCCCATCGTCTCGGCAGCCTGGCGGCGGCGAGTTTTCAACTCCATTCACAACTTAGCGCACCCCTCCATCAGGACAACCGTCCGAATGGTCTCCAGCAGGTTTGTTTGGCACGGACTCTGCAAGCAGGTCAGTGAATGGGCCAAAACTTGCATGCACTGCCAAACTGCCAAGGTGCAGCGGCACACCAAAGCTCTGCCGCAGCAGTTCCACCCCACCCACCGGCATTCCGACCACATTCATGTGGATATCGTGGGCCCCCTGCCAGTGTCACGAGGAGCGTGGCACCTCCTCACTATCGTGGACCGGTTCACAAGATGGCCAGAGGTGGTCCCGCTCACCGACACCACCTCTGAATCTTGCGCCCGGGCACTGATTGCCACCTGGGTATCTCGCTTTGGTGTACCGGCCCACATTACCTCCGACAGAGGCGCACAGTTCACCTCCAGCCTGTGGTCGGCTGTGGCCAGCCTTTTGGAGATACAGCTGCACCACACAACTGCCTACCACCCACAGTCGAACGGACTGGTGGAGCGTTTCCACCATCACCTAAAGTTGACTCTCATGGCCCACCTGAGAGGAGCTAACTGGGTGGACGAGCTTCCCTGGGTCCTACTCGGCATCCGCACGGCACCCAAAGAGGATCTGCACACCTCATCGGCCGAGTTGGTGTACAGCACACCCCTGGTCGTCCCCGGGGAGTTCATACCAGCCCCAAGGGGGCACGAGGAAGAACCCGCAGCAGTCCTGGGCAGACTACGCAAGAGGCTCGGCAACCTGGCCCCCATACCCACTTCGCAGCATGGGCAGAACCCGACCTGCATACCCAAAGACCTGCAGAACTGTAAGTTCGTTTTTGTACAGCGGGGCGGACATCGGGCACCGCTACAGCGGCCCTATGAGGGGCCGTTCATGGTGATCAGAAACAACGGGTCCACATTCGTGCTGGACATTGGGGGGAGAGAGGAGGTTTTCACGGTGGACTGACTCAAACCGGCCCTTGTGGACTTGGCGCAGCCGGTCGAGATTCCGGCACCGCGGAGCAGAGGCAGACCTCCCAAACAGAGGCTGATCCAGACTGTGGACATTGGGGGGTATATCGCCGGTTCTGGGGGGGGGGGGGGGGGGTTATATGGTGACGCACTTTCCAGCACACTCGAACCGGCTCACAAAAAGGGCGCCAGGCCTTCTTCACCAGCAAGGGGAAAAGCCCACGCACGGGAGGGAACTGTGAATACAGCATTCCCACCCAGGGAGGGCGGAAATGGGAAGGCTTAAAAGCGAGGCCGCGAAGTTTGAATAGATCTTTTACGCAACTGCAGCTCACCGACTGCGTGTCGTTATTCCAGCGCTGTGTGTAGCACACTGCTACAACCTCTTATTTTTCTACAAACATCTACTACTTTCAACTCATCTTGAAATGAATTTGGCAATTTAACACAAGAGATTCTGCAGGTGCTGGAAATCCAGAGCAACACACATGAAACGCTGGAGGAACTCAGCAGGTCAGGCAGCATCTATGGAAATGAATAAGTAGACAACATTTCGAGCCGAGACCCTTCTTCAGGACTGGAAAGGAAGAGGAAAGGCACCTGGCAATTTAACACCTGGATCAGATGCTGTCAGGATTTCAGTTGCTTGGTATAAGTGGAGATGTTTATCAGACAAGAAATGAGAGCAGCCTTTTTTCCTGAACAACATGAGTGAATAAGGAGTCTGTTTTGACAATCTAACAGCTAATGAGATCAACAATACATTTAAAATCTTCATTAGCTCAGATTTGCTAACTGTATTCAGCTTCCTAACCAATTCAATTTCATAGCCATACAGACTGGAAACACGCTATTCAGCCCACCGTGTCTGTGCCAACCATCGACCACACATTTCATTCACCCTATATTGCCATCAACTCCCTGTACCCATCCCACCCACCACCTACACACGAGGGGCAACTGTAAGAAACTGCCGAGAGTTGACATGGCTCAGCACATCATGGAAAATGAAGGCCTCTCCATGGACTCTGACGACTCTTCTTGCTGCCTTTAGAAAGAAGCCACCATAACCAGGGAGCAGACTCCCTCTGGACATTCTCTCCCCTACGCCCTCCCACCAGGCAGGACGAACAAAGGCATGCCCCGCCATTACAGGACAATTGAGCTGTCACCAGTAGACCTGACAACCTACCTCGTCATGACCCTGCAGCGCACTTCCTCTGCGACTGTGCCACTTCATTCAGCATCCTGTTGGGCTCTCCCTTGTACTGGCTCAATGCACTGCTGTAATGAACTGATGTGATTGGAGAGCACGCGTGACCACAGGAAGCCAAGTTACCAACTTACAATTTAACAACACATACACCTGGACGAAACTTACACTGCCACAGGGAGAAAGTATAAACGCTGGAGGTGATGCATCGCAGGAGCAGTGAGAAGGCAGCACCCACTGACCAGTCCATCATCATGGACAGACCCTCAGATTAGGATTGCTGCTGAAGGGAATGTTTCCACCTGTACTCTCCAGAACTCCCCCAATAACAGGAAGAGTCCTTGGGTGTTGCGGAGTGATCAGTCGGTGAGTATAACATTGCAAAGGCAGTTTCAGCACAATCCCCAGTGAGTAAATAGACATTGCAAATCGAAATACCAATGTCACAGCATAAAGTGAAGAATTACCTTCACTATTCCTGGGTTTCCAACATAATTCTTCACTCAAAATAAGCAGTTGGTGAGCTCAGCCTCAGAGTCTAGCTATACCTTTTGATCTGTACAGTAAGATGTCGAGTATTTCAAAGTTCAGAGTAAATGTATTACCAAGTACATGTATGCCACCATATATAACCCTGAGATTCACTTTCCTGTGGCCATTCTCAATAAATCCAGTGAGGATAATGGAATCAATGAAAGACCGCACCAACAGGGTGTACAACCAATGTGCAAAAGACAACAAAACGCACATACAAAAATATTAATACTAAGTAAATAAGCAATAAATATTGGATACATGAGATAAAGAGTCCTTGAAAGTAAGTCCATTGGTTGTGGGAACAGTTCAGTAATGGGCCAAGTGAAGATGAGTGAAGTTATCACATTTGGTTCAGGAGCCTGATGCTTGAGGGGTAGTAACTGTTCCTGAACCTGATGGTGTGAGTCCTGAGGCTCCTGTACCTTCTTCCCAATGGCAGCAGCAAGAAGAGAGCATGGCCTGGGTTGTGGGGGTCCTTAGTGCTCAGTGGTGGGGAGGGCTTTACCTGTGGTGGACCGGGCCATATCCATTACTTCTTGTAAGGTTTTCAATTCAAGGGTATTGGTGTTTCCATACCGGGCTGTGATGCAGACGGTCAGTATACTCTCCACCACACATCTGCAGAAGTTCGTCAGTTTTAGATGTCATGCTGAATCTTCACAGACTCTTACGGAGTCATGCTTTCTTTGTAATTGCACATAGGTAACCCCAAGGAATTTAAAGTTGCTGACCCTCTCCACCTTTGATCCCCTGATGTGGACTGGCTCCTGGACCTCTGGTTTCCTCCTTCTAAAGTTTATAATCAGCTCCTTCGTCTTGCTGACATTGAGTGAGAGGTTGAATATGGCATTGGAGCTGTGCTTTGCTACACAGTCGTAAGCATAAAGTGAGTAGAGCGGGGGGCTAAACCCCCGCCACAACTATCAGGCATTCTTCACTGTTTCATCCAGAATTGCCACTCCACCTGTAGGATGGCTATCCAAAGGTTGCACCCAAACCTCTTGTAACTTTCTTGGTCACCAGACCCGAATGCCTCTGATCTGGCTCTCAGCTGATTTCAGATCTCATGGCTCATCCAGAGCTTCTGCCTGGGAAGACTAAATGATTTTGTCGGGACACACTCATCTACAGATGTTTCTATAAAGTCTGTGACAACTCCTACAAAGGCAGGACACTAGTAGATTCATCACATGCCATGTAGGCTTTCCTTCGTCAGGAGATCGAAAGCTGCAGCTCCATAAAACCCAAAGTTTTTTGTTCTGTTCTAGTTGTCTCATTGAAGGAAAGATGTGAAGCTTTAGAGAGGGTGCAGAGGAGGATTATCAGGATGTCTGGATTGGAGAGCATGTCATGAGGATAGGCTGAGTGAACTAGGGCAATTCTCTTTGGAGCGAAGGAGGATGAAAGATGACTTGCTAGAGGTGTACAGGATGATAAGAGGCATAGTTAGAGTGGACAGCCAGATGTTGTTTTCCTGGGGCAGGAATGCCTAATATGAAGGGGCATAATTTTAAAATGTGGAGGAAAGGTTAGGGGAGATGCCAGGGGTAAGTTTTTTACACAGAGAGTGGTAGGTGCACAAAATGCACTGCTAGGGGTAGTGGTAGAGGCTGATACATTAAGGATAATTAACAAACTCATATCTAGGCATATGGATATAAGAAAAATGGAGGACTATGTACTATGTAGGAGGGAAGGTCTAGATTGATTGGGAAATAGGTTAAATGGTTTGCACCACATCGTGGGCTGAAGGCCCTTACTGCGTCATACTATCCTATGTTCTGTGTTCTAAAGAAGCAAAACAAAAGCAAAGCAATAACCCAGGTTTTCCATAAGACCCTAAGATATAGCAGCAGAGTTAGGCCATTTGGCCCAGAGTCTGTTCCACCATTTCATCATGGCTCATCCATTTTGCCTCTCAGCTCCGGTCTCCTGTCTTCCCCCCTTATCCCTTCATGTCCTGACCAACCAAGAGTGTGTCAACCTCTGCCTTAAATATACATAATGAATGTGCAATGAATTCCACAGACTCACCACTCTCTGCCTAAAGAAATTCCTCCTTATCTCTATTCTAAAAGGACACCCCTCTATTCTGAGGCTGTCTCCTCTGGACTCTCCCACCATAGGAAACATCCTCTCCATGTCCACTTTATCAAGGCCTTTCACCATTTCAATTAGATCACCCTTCATTCTTCTAAATTCCAGTGAATACAAGCTAGAGCCATCAAAAACTCTTCATATGGCAAGCTGCTTAATCCTGGAATCATTTTCGTGAACCTTCTCCAGTTCCAGCACATCCTTTCTAAGATAAGGGGCTGAAAACTGCTCACAAGAGGCCTCATCAGTGCTTCATAAAGACTCAATATTACATCCTTGGTTTTATATTCTAGTCCTCTTGAAACGAATGCTATTCACATTTGCTCTCCTCACCACAGTCTCAACCTGCAAATTAACCTTTAGAGAACCTTGCACGAGGACTCCCGAGTCCCTTTGCACCTCAGGTTTTTGATTTTTTCTTCATTTAGAAAATAGTCAGTCCTTTCATTTCTTTCACCAAAGTGCATGCCCATACACTCCCTAACACTTTATTCTGTCTGCCTTTTTTTTGCCCATTCCCTTAATCTATTTAGGTCCTTCTGTAGCTCTCTACTTCCTCAAACTACCTGCCCCTCTATTTATCTTTATATCGGTCCCAACACGGACCTCTGTGGAACACCATTAGTCTGGCAGCTAACCAGAAAACACTCCCATTATTCCCACTCTTTGCCTCCTGCCAATCAGCCACTGCTGCACCCCTGCTAGAATCTTTCCCGTAGTACGATGGGCTCGTAACTTGTTAAGCAGCCTCATGTGTGGCACCTTGTCAAAGGCTTTCTGAAAATCCAAGTACACAACATCAAACGATTTTCCTTTGTCCATCCCACTTAGTATTTCTTCAAAGAACTCTAACAGATTTCTGAGGCAAGATTTTCCTTTGAGCAAACCATGCTGACCACAGCCTATTTTATCATGAGCCTCCAAGTACCCTGAGACCTCATCCTTAACAGTTGATTCCAACATCTTCTCAGCCACTGAGGTGAGACTGGATCCCCTAATATTCACTTACCGACACAACTGATTGACAGATGACACAATAGTCACAGCTCTTCACACAGTCCTTATACATCTGGAGAAGAGTACTTATGTGAGAATGCTGTTCTTGGGACTACGATTCAAATTTCAACACCATAATTCCCTCCAGGCTCGACAAGAAGCTCAGAGACCTCGGCCTTCACCCTGCCTTATGCAGCTGATCCTGGACTTCCTGTTAGATCAGCGGCAGGTGGTAAGAGTGGGCTCCCTCACCTCTGCCCCTCTGACCCTCGACACAGGTGCCCCTCAGGACTGTGAACTAAGCCCCCTCCTTCACTCTCTGTATACCCGTGACTGTGTCACCGCCCACAGCTCCAATCTGCTAATTAAATTTGCTGATGACGCTACATTGATTGGCCTAATCTCAGTTAATAATGAGGCAGCCTATAGCGAAGAAGTCATCACCCTGACACAGTGGTGTCAAGAAAACAACCTCTCCCTCAATGTCGCAAAAACAAAGGAGCTGGTTGTGGACTACAGGAGGAACGGAGACAGGCTAACCCCTATTGACACCAATGGATCTGGGGTTGCGAGGGTGAATAGCTTTAAATTCCTCAGCATAAACATCACCGAAGATTTCACTTACACGTGGTCTGTCTGGTGAAAAAGGCACAACAGCGCCCCTTTCACCTCAGATGATTGAAGAAGTTTGGCATGGGCCCCCATATTCTAAGAACTTTCCACAGGGACACAATCAAGAGCATCCTGACTGGCTGCATCACTGCCTGGTATGGGAACTGTACCTCCCTCAATCACAGGATTCTGCAGAGAGTGGTGTGGACAGCCCAGCACATCTGTAGATGTGAACTTCCCACTATTCAGGGCATTTACAGAGACAGGTGTGTAAAAAGGATCATTGGGGACCCGAGTCACCCCAACCACAATCTATTCCAGCTGCTACCATCCGGGAAATGGTACCGCAGCATAAAAGCCAGGACCAACAGGCTCCGGGACAGCTTCTTCCACCAGGCCACCAGACTGATTAACTCATGCTATTTCTATGTTATATTGACTGTCCTGTTGTACATACTATTTATTATAAATTACTAAAAATTGTGCATTGCACATTTAGATGGAGACGTAATGTAAAGATTTTTACTCCTCATGTATATGACGGATGTAAGTAATAAAGTCAATTCAATTCTATATTTTCCCTTCTTCTGCTTCTCGCCCTTCTTGAAGAGTGCAGTGACATTTACAATTTCCTAGCCTTCTGGAACCACTCCAGAATCTAGTGATTCCTGAAAGATCATTACTAATGCCTCCACTGCCTCTTTCAGAACCCAGGTGTGTAGTCCATCTGGTCCAGGTGACTCATCTACCTTCAGACCTTCCAGTTCTCCCTAGTAATGGTAACTTCACACATTTTATGACCCCTGACACCTGAAACTTCCAACACACTGCTAGTGTCTTCCACGGTAAAGACTGATGCAAAATACTTAGTCAATTCATCTGCCATTTCCTTGTGCCCCATTACTACCTCTTCAGCATCATTTCCCAGCGGTCTGATATCCACTCTCACCTCTTCTTTACACCTTATATATCTGAAGAACCTTCTGTTATCCTCTTTAGTATGATTGTTTCTGTGGAACCATGCAGTCATACAAACCCTATGCTGATGCCAGGCCATTAACATGCTGTCCTCCACTCCATCCACTCTTATTCTGGGACTTAAAACCCAATCCAGTTCATCTGCTTGAATACTTTACTTCAGTATTCACTATGGAAAATGATCTTGGCGATTGTAAGGATGACTTACAGCAAATTGAAAAGCTTGAGCATATAAACTTTAAAAAAGAGGATGTGCTGGAGCTTTTGGAAAACATCAAGTTGGATAAATCTCCGAGACCAGATGAGATGTACCCAGGCTACTGTGGGAGGTGAGGGAGGAGATTGCTGAGCCTCTGGCGATGATCTTTGTGTCATCAGTGGGGATGGGGGAGGTCCAAGAGGATTAGAGAGTCGCAGATGTTGTTCCCTTAATCAAGAAAAGGAGTAGAGGTTGCCCAGGAAATTATAGACCAGAGAGTCTTACTTCAATGGTTGTTAAGTTGATGGAAAAGATCCTGAGAGGCAGGATTTATGAACATTTGGAGAGGCATAATATGATTAGGAATAGTCAGCATGGCTTTGTCAAAGGCAGGTTGTGCCTTACGATCCTGATTGAATTTTTTGAGGATGTGACTAAACACATTGATGAAGGTAGAGCAGTAGATGTAGTGTATATGGATTTCAGCAAGGTATTTGCTAAGGTAACCCATGCAAGGCTTATTGAGAAAGTAAGGAGGCATGGGATCCAAGGAGACCTTGCTTTCTGGATTCAGAATAGGCCTACCCAGAGAAGGCAAAGAGTAGTTGTAGATGGGTCATATTCTGCATGGAGGTCGGTGACCAGTAGTGTGCCTCAGGGATCTGTTCTCTTCATGAATTTTATAAATGACCTGGATGAGGAAGTGGAGGGATGGGTTAGTAAATTTGCTGATGACACAAAGGTTGGAGGTGTTGTGGATAGTATGGAGGGCTGTCAGAGGTTACAGCGGGACATTGATAGGATGCAAAACTGGGCTGAGATGTGGCAGATGGAGTTCAATCCAGATAAGTGTGAAGTGGTTCATTTTGGTAGGTCAAATATGATGGCAGAATATAGTAATGATAAGACTCTTGGCAGTGTGGAGAATTAAAGGGATCTTGGGGTCCGAGTCCATAGGACACTCAAAGCTGCTGCGCAGGTTGACTCTGTGGATAAGAAGGCATACAGTGTATTGGCCTTCATCAACTGTGGGATTGAGTTCAAGAGCAGAGAGGTAATGTTGCAGCTATATAGGACCCTGGTCAGACCCCACTTGGAGTACTGTGCTCAGTTCTGGTCACCTCACTACAGGAAGGATGTGGAAACTATTGAAAGGGTGCAGAGGAGATTTACAAGGATGTTGCCTGGATTGGGGAGCATGCCTTATGAGAATAGGTTGAGTGAACTTGGCTTTTTCTCCTTGGAGTGACGGAGGATGAGAAGTGACCTGATAGAGGTGCATAAGTTGATGAGAGGCATTGATCATGTGGATAGTCAGAAGCTTCTCCCAGGGCTGAAATGGCTAGCACAAGAGGGCATAGTTTTAAGGTGTTTGGAAGTAGGTACAGGGGAGATGTCAGGGGTAAGTTTTTTATGCAGAGAGTGGTGAGTGTGTGGAATGGGCTGCCAGCAACGGTGGTGGAGGCAGATACGACAGGGGCTTTTAAGAGACTCCTGGACAGGTACATGGAGCTTATAGAAATAGAGGGCTATGGGTAAGCCTAGGTAATTTCTAAAGTAAGTACATGTTTGGCACAGCATTGTGGGCTGGAGGGCCTGTATTGTGCTGTAGGTTTTCTATGTTTCTAGGTGGACTATGTCAGAGAGATGTACGTACAGAGGACGAGGACGATGTTCACACTGTCAGAGGAATGTGTTTGTACTGTCAGGTGGATGTGTGCTATCATTGCATCCCTCCACGCTGTCACGGCCCAGCAATGGGCAAGCTGCCAGACCTTGCTCATGTTGTCTGATGGATTGCGCTATGCCAGACAACGTTGAACTCTTTGCTTACTGACCCAACAAACCACTCAAAATTTTCCACCAACAGATCACAGGGCTTGGATTTGAGTTTACAGCTGTTCTGTGTAAATTGGTTGGCATATTTCCTAGTTAGCTACAGGAAACACATTTTAATGGTGCTCATTAGTTGGAACTCTTGGGACATACCAAAACACAATGCAGATTTTTACTTACACCTTATTCTTCCTGTAGAAAGTGATGTTGCAAATGCCTCCAGTGAGTCGGCAAGGAAAGAAATACTCCCATTAAAAGATTAACAGGGATGAGGATGATTGCTATAGGCTTATCACTCATAAAGAATTGCTCCATTAACAGAGTGCTTTCAATTTTGGCATTTCCCCAAGAAAGGGGCTGCTTGTATTGTGTACCTGTGCTTATATAGAATGCAACCTTGCCATTGTGTGGGTGTCAGTGACATCAAATTCCATGTCGTAAGTAAAACAAACAGTTGCCTAATTTTGGAAAAAGCTCTATGTTTTTATATAGTAAAGTGTGCGCGCACACACACACACACACACACTCACACACACACTCACACACACACACTCACACACACAGACACACACACACACAGACACACACACACATGCATGCACACAGACACACACACTCAGACACACACTCATACACACACACAGATGCACACTCTCTCTCTCTCACACACACACACACACACACACACACACACACACACACACACACACACACACACACACACACACACACACACACACACACACACACACACACAGTGAACAGATTTCCTCAGTGTTCTTGCTTTGATCTCTGTGGCCTGTCCCATAGCCGCAGAGGGGAGAACAAACGAGAAAATCTGCAGATGCTGGAAATCCAAGCAAGAACACAAAATGCTGCAGGAACTCAGCAGGCCGGGCAGCATCTGTGGGAAAGAGTAAACCGTCAATGTTTCGCCAGGATTGGAGAAAAAAAGATGAGGAGTCAGAGTAAGAAGGATTCACCTTGTGTTCCTCCCTCCCATGCCCCCACCTTCTTACTCCGACTCCTCACCTTTTGTCCTGCCGAAGGGTCTCAGCCCAAAGTACTCTTTTCCATAGATGCTGCCTGGGTGTGTGTGTGTGTGTGTGTGTGTGTGTGTGTGTGTGTGTGTGTGTGTGTGTGTGTGTGTGTGTGTGTGTGTGTGTGTGTGTGCGTGTGTGTGCGTGTTCGTGTGCGTGTGCGTGTGCGAGTGCGTGTGTGTGTGCGTGTGTGTGTGCGTGTGTGTGCGCGTGTGTGTGCGCGTGTGTGTGCGCGTGTGTGTGCGTGTTTGTGTGCGTGTGTGTGTGCGAGTGTGTGTGTGTGTGTGTGTGACCCTGGAGTGAAACCACACACCAGCCTGGGTGACCTGGTAACACCGCCATAAACCAGTACTGTAACATGTTTTGTTTTCACTCTACTCCATAGATGTACTTCTGTATTGCATAATCTGTCTGGATGACACGCGAAACAAACTCCTTACGCTCTGTATCAGTACACGTGACAGGACTAAATCAGTTATCAATTATCTGAAAGCAGGATGCAGTGAGGTTGCATTGTGTTAACAACTTCTGTTTTCTTTTATAAAACAATGATAACTGCCTTGGCAGCTGGTGAAAAGTTTTTACATGCAACCAGATATTGAAAGTCAGGCATCTGGAGCAGGAACAGGTCATTCAGTCCTTGGAGTTGCTCTGTGATCATCCACATTCACTTCCCCACCACACCTTCCACTCTCTCCCCATATCCCGTGTTCTCTCTAGTCCTAACAACAATATCCAACTTCTTCTTGATCTCACAAGTACTTCCAGAGGTAGAGAATTTGTCAGGTTTACTAAGTACCTTAGTTATCTCGTCCAGTTCCACTTTTCCACTGTCACACTTGATTGGTCCTATTCTCTTACATCTTATCCTCTTGCTCTTCACATACTTGCAGAATGCCTTGGGATTTTCTTTAATCCTGTCCCGCCAAGGCCTTCTCATGGCCCCTTCTGGCTCTCCTAATTTCCTTCTTAAGCTCCTTCCTGCTAGCCTTATAATCTTCTTGATCTCTATCATTACCTAGCTTTTTGAACCTTTCATAAGCTTTTCTTTTCTTCTTAACTAGATTTTCAACAACCTTTGTACACCACGGTTCTCTCATTGGAACGTCCCTACGCAGAACACCATGCAACTCTCCCCTGAACATTTGACACATTTCTGCCGTACATTTCCCTGAGAACATCTGTTCCCAATTTATGATTCCAAGTTCCGACCTGATAACCTCATATTTCCCTTTACTCCAATTAAATGCTTTCCTAACTTGTCTGTTCCTCTACCTCTCCAATGCCATGGTAAAGGAGATAGAATTGTGATCACTATCTCCAAAATGCTCTCCCACTGAGAGATCTGACACCTGACCAGGTTCATTTCCCAATGCCAGATCAAGTACAGTCTCTCCTCTTGTAGGCTTATCTATATATTGTGTCAAGAAACCTTCCTGAACACACCTAACAAACTCCTCCCCATTTAAACCCCTCGCTCTAGGGAGATGCCAATCAAGATTTGGAAAATTAATTTCTCCCACCATGAACACCCTGTTATTATCGCACCTTTCCCGAATCTGTCCCTCTATCTGCTCCTCGATGTCCCTGTTATTATTGGGTGGTCTATAAAAAACACCCAGACGAGTTATTTACCCCTTCCTGTTTCTAACTTCCACCCAGAGACTCCGTAGACAATCCCTCCATGACTTCCCACTTTTCTGCAGCCGTGACACTATCTCTGATCAACAGTGCCACGCCCCCACCTCTTTTGCCTCCCTCCCTATCCTTTCTGAAACATATAAAGCCTGGCACTCGAAGTAACCATTCCTGCCCCTGAGCCACCCAAGTCTCAGTAATGGCCACAACATCATAGCTCCAAGTACTGATCCGCGCTCTAAGCTCATCCACTTTGTTCAAGTCAAGTCACTTTTTATTGTCATTTCGACCATAACTGCTGGTACAGTACACAGTAAAAACGAGACGACGTTTTTCAGGACCATGGTGCTACATGAAGCAATACGGCAACTAGACTGAACTACAGAAAAAACTACACCAGACTACAGACCTACCCAGGACTGCAAAAAGTGCACAAAACAGTGCAGGCATTACAATAAATAATAAACAAGACAATACGCCTATTACTTGATACATGATGCTTCTTGCATTAAGACGGACACATCTCAAATCATCAATCTGAGCACATCTTTTCTCTATCACCTGCCTATCCTCCCTCTCGCACTGTTTCCAAGCTTTCTCTATATGTGAGCCAACCTCTCCTTCCTCCGTCTCTTCAGTTTGGTTCCCACCCTCCAGTAATTCAAGTTTAAACTCTCCCCAATAGCCTTAGCAAAACTCCCTGCCAGGATATTGGTCCCTCTCAGATTCAAGTACAACCCGTCCTTTTTGTGCAGGTTACGCCTGCCCCAAAAGAGGTCCCAATGATCCAGAAATCTGAAGCCCTGCCCCATTCTCCAATCCCTCAGCCACGCATTTATCCTCCACCTCACTCTACTCCTATACTCATTGTCGCATGCCACAGGTAGATTACTACCTGAGATTACTACCTTCGAGGCCCTGTTTCTCAACTTCCTTCCTAACTCCCTGTAGTCTGTTTTACATAAGAACATAAGAAATAGGAGCAGGAGTAGGCCATCCGGCCCATCGAGCCTGCCCGGCCATTCAATAAGATCATGGCTGATCTGTCTGTAAACTCAGCTCCATCTACCTGCCTTTACTCCATAACCCTTAATTCCCCTACTATGTAAAAACCTATCTAACTGTTTCTTAAATATATTTAGTGAGGAAGCCTCAACTGCTTCCCTGGGCAGAGAATTCCAGATTCACCACTCTCTGAGAAAAACAGTTTCTTCTCATCTCCATCTTAAATCTTCTCCCCTGAATCTTGAGGCAATGTCCCCTAGTTCTAGTCTCTCCTACCAATGGAAACAACTTTCTTACTTCTATCTTATCTATCCCTTTCATAATTTATGTTTCTATAAGATCCCCCCTCATTCTTCTGAACTCCAGAGAGTATAGTCCCAGGCGACTCAATCGCTCCTCATAGGTTAACCCCTTCAATGCTGGAACCAACATGGACCTCCTCCCTTTTCCTACCTATGTTGTTGGTACCAATATCTACGACTACCTCTGGCTGTTCACCTTCCCACTTCAGGATATCTTGGACACAATCTGAAACATCCCAAACCTTGGCACCTAGGAAGCAAACTACCATCTGTGTTTCTTTCCTGCATTCACAGAATCACCTGTCTGACCCCCTACCTATAGAGTCCCCTATCACTGCTGCCATCCTCTTCCTTTCCCTACCCTTCTGAGCTACAGGGCCAGACTCTACACATACCTCCTGTTTCATTTCCGCACAGGTAACTTACCTCGCCTCGACCCGTTACTGCCGAAGCCCAAATGAGCCAAAGCCGTGACAATGTGAACATCGTCCTCTGTACATACACCTCTCTTGTTGGTTCCTCTGACACCATCCAGCCTGATAATGCAGATACTGTCTCCCTGATAGTGCAATTCCAGCCATTGCTCAATGAACCCAATGAATTCCAGCCATTCATTGCTCAATGAATCCATCTGCCCTTGCAGTCTTGATCCCTCTGACATTCCTCTTCATCTTACGTGTGATGTCCTGGTTAATATTTCCACTGCTAAACTGTGGGGTCGTTTATATTAGCAGCTTTCTGTAGGGCGGTGCGCCATGCTGGAAATAGTGCTTTGGCTTCAGCTAAAGATAAGGAGCCACATTATCTAACTTAGGAATGCGTGTCAGCCAATCAGGATTGGGAGATGGGAAAGAAGGTTCTAGAGGTCTGTGGGGAAGGGTTTTTCTGAAGGACAGTAGTTTAGTTTGAGGTCTTTTGGCAGGAGTTGCAAAGGGGGGCAGAAGGGCAGATTCCACAGAATGCCACTGGAAGGAGAGTCCCCGTTGCACGAAGTGCTTTGTGCAGATGAATGGCTCCAAGGAGGAAGGGCTGATACTCCTGAGAGAGAGTCAGTTAGTTCGAGATGGACTCCGAGGGAAGTTTGGAATGTAGTGGGTGCTTTCACTCAGACTGTGGGCCCGGCATGTGAGTAAGGGATACACCCCCGAATACTCTAGTATTCGCACCAACAGTTACAGACTCTTAACTGTAATGAGGCCCTTTCATCTTTCCTTTCTTTTTCTGTTACTGTTTGCTAAAATTAAAAGTTGAGTAAATATTCTTTATATTAGTGTATGATCTGTCATTTCTGGGCTTCTGATAATTGTGTATGGGCAGTATTTTCAAATCGAGGTTTCTTTAATCGGAACATCACGACGTTCCTGTTTGGTTGAACCCCAAATCATATCGACCCTAGATGAATATTGTTTATGAAAGGTGGCAGTTAGCAGGGGTATCTAACGAGCTGAGTTTGTATACAAGCCCCAGTGAGAGGGTTACATACAAATGCTCATTTTCTAAAATCCCCCATTCTGTACCTACAGTTGTCCAATATTTCCAGAAGGTTTTGCATGTATACTGCAAAAACAAGACAGACAATTTTGTTTAATATCTCTGCTATTTCCTTATTTCCCAAGATAATTTAATATCTCTGCTATTTCCTTATTTCCCAAGATAATTTCTCTTTTCTCAGGTTGTAAGTGACTTGCGTTAACTTGTTTTCTACAAGCTCGTACAGTCTGTTATTCCTGTTCGCCCTACTTCCCTGTTTCTTGTTCTCCTGCAGTGAGTTCTGGAATTTCCCCAGTCCCTAGTCTTACTGCTTCTTGGACAATATTAAAACCTTTTCCTTTGATGTAGTACTGTTGTCAGCTTCTCAGCTGGACCACCTTTCCCGTTCATCTATTTTCAACTTTGTTTCCAGCAAGCTACATATTCATTCTTTTAAAATAAGCTGTTGCTTGTTTACTGCCAGATCTTTTAATGTAGTTTCCTGACTTCCCACAGCTAGTTCATGCCTTGTGTTATTATGACTTTGCTTATTCAGATTTCAGACTGAAGTCACTGTCTCTCTAACAAGGCAGCACATCTCACCTGACAGCGTGATCCTGTCTGTCTGACGACACATGTTCTGTACAACAGACAGTGACATTTTATCATGGTCGATCCAACAGCATAACGTCCATCCCACTGACAATGTAAAGCTCCAGTTCAGCTGGTTGCCATTCCAGCGTGCATGTGCACAGTATACAGCCAAATGAAACATATACAGTAACGCACACACGCTATACATCAAGCGTGCACGTGCACAGTATGCAGCCAAATGAAACATATACAGTAACGCACACACGCTATACATCAAGCGTGCACGTGCACAGTATGCAACCAAATGAAACATATACAGTAACGCACACACGCTATACATCAAGCGTGCACGTGCACAGTATGCAGCCAAATGAAACATATACAGTAACGCACACACGCTATACATCAAGCGTGCACGTGCACAGTATGCAACCAAATGAAACATATACAGTAACGCACACATGCTATACATCAAGCATGCACGTGCACAGTATACAGCCAAATGAAACATATACAGTAACGCACACACGCTATACATTAAGTAATATTACCACAAATTTATTAACAAATAATCAGGTGAATTTATAACACAAATTAAAAAATAAACTGGATGGTGTTACTGGCACCACATACTTGATGAGATCTGGGTTCTTTGGGAGAAGAAGATGTTTCCCATCCTACTTGCCTTTCAGTGATGCAGTTGGTCAGGGCACTTTCGGTGGTTAAATTGTAGGAGCGGGGCAGACTTGATGTCCTAGGGGAGTGGAGACTGTGCTGTGCTTTCTTCCTCAAAGAGGTGAGATTGTCTGTTATGTGCACTCCTGGAAACTTGGTGCTCTTGACTCTGTCAGTGGAGGAGGTGTTTATGTGAAGTGAGAAACAGTCGGCCTGCATGTCCACAATCAGTCGCTGGTCTCGTTCACATTGGGATTCAAGTTGTCAGCTTGGAACATTCTACCCTCTACTCTCCTTCCTCTCTGCAGGCCATCTCATTGTGATTGTTGAAGAGGCCACTAACATTGTAAACACAGTCCCACTAACAATGTTACACAGTCCTAGTGATAATGGAAACACAGTCCCACTAACAATGTAACACAATCCCACTGACAATGTAAGAGTCCTACTGACAATGGAAACGCAGTCCCACTGAGAATGCAAACACAGTCCCACCAACAATGTAACACAGTCCTACTGAAAATGTAACACAGCCCTACTGACAATAGAAACAGTCCCACTGACAATGTAAACACAGTCCCACTAACAATGTAACACAGCCCTACTGACAATGGAAACACAGTCCCACTGACAATGTAAACACAGACCCACTAACAATGTAACACAGCCCTACTGACAATGGAAATGCAGTCCCACTGACAATGGAAACACAGTCCCACTGACAATGTAAACACAGTCCCACTAACAATGTAACACAGTCCTACTGACAATGGAACCACAGTCCCACTGACAATGCCTATGTGACCATACTGACAACAAAGACACAGTCCTACTGAAAACGCAAACCCAGTCTCACGACCAATGTAAATATGGTTCCACTGACAATGTAAGCACAGTCCCACGAGTAACGCAAGCAACGTCCCACTGACAACGTGGAACTGTCCCCAGTGTGAATGGAGACAGAGTCATCCTGGTATTGCAAACAAAATCCCACTAATATTGAGAACATGGTCCCATTGATAATGTGAGCACGGTCTCACTGACAATAGAAGCACTGTACAATAGTTCAATACTTCCATTTAATATCAGAGAAATGTATACAATATTTTTTCTTCACATACATCCACAGAAACAGAGGAGTGTCCCAGAGTATGTGACAGTAAAGACATTGGAACCCACACCCTCTCCCAAGCACAAGCATCGACCTTCCCCACCCCAGCCACTTCTGCAAAAAGCATCAGCACTCCCCACCCACCAAGCAAAGTCCCCAATAAAGACCATGATCTGCACTACAACAAAAACTAATTGATCAACTGACAATTTTACACACCCCAGTCTCCCTCTCCCTAATAAAGGGTAAAAGTGGTGTCGCCTTTCGCAGCAAGAGGGGAGACATAACAAAACAACTCGCTGATTTATGGGGTTAACAATTCCAAGTTCTGTGACTCTGGAATCAGCAATAATCTTTCCCCAACTGACGAGAGAGAGAGAGAGAGAGAGGGTGGGGGGAGAGAGAGAGAGGGTGGCGGGAGAGAGAGAGAGAGAGAGAGAGAGAGAGAGAGAGAGTGAGAGAGCACAGCCCACTGACTACAGTGTTCCCGACAGTCGATCTGCTATTCCCGATGTTCCGCTTTATCCCATGACACTTCAATCAGTGGCACCAGCATAGATTCATGGCCTGCCCCCACGGCTGCGTAACCTCAGAACCCCAAAGGCACGCTCGTCTTCTAGGCTGCGTCCTAGGTATATCAAAAAGTGGTGGGTCAGGAGCCTCACAGAGCGGGCCTCTCTACCTCAAAGAACCAAATCTGAGTGTATCTCCAGGTCAACAGAACCCCATCCACCCTGAAAGGGAAAAGGAGAGACATCAAAGGTAGAAATTAAGCTGTTTTATATAATAGAGACAGAGTCACACTGAATTGTAAACAAGGTCACACTAATAATGGGAACACAGTTTCACTGACAATGGAAACACAATCAATACAAGTAATGTCCCACTGACAACGAAAAACCAGTCCCAGCACCAGTAGAAATACAGTCACACTGAATTGTAAACAAAGTCACACTAATAATGGGAACACGGTCCTACTGACAATGGAAATACAGTCCCACTGACAATGCAAACACAATCAATACAAGTAATGTCCCACTGACAATGGAAACACAGTCCAACTGACAATGCAAGCACAGACCCACTGACAATGCAAATACAGTTCCATTGTCAATGCAAACACAGTCCCATGGATAATACAAGCAATGTCCCACTCACAATGAAAAACTGGTCCCAGCACCAATAAAAATGCAGTCACATTGACACTGAAAACAAAGTCCTACTAATAATGGGAAAACAGCTCCAATGACAAAGGAAACACAGACCCACTGACAATACAGACACAGCCTTACCCACAGCCCCACTAGCAATTAAAGCACTAACAATACAAGTTTAATCCCATTGTCAATGTAAACACATTCCCACTGTCAAGCGAAGCACAGTCTGTCTGACAATGTAAGCATGGTCCCACTGACAACCTAAACACTGCCCCAATAACAATAAACAGAAACTACAGAAGCACAGTCCTAACTGAATCAAAACGATGTCCCATTGAAAATGCAAACACTGTCCCAGTGACCATGAAAATACAGTTCCACTGACAATAGAAATACTGCCCACTGACAATTTACAGTTTGTACAAATAACAAAGTACACTCTGTTCTACTGACCATGGAAACACAGTCACTGCATGACCCTACTGACAACAGAGCTGTATTCCCAGTGACAGTGGACTGTCCCACTGTCCCACTGATAGTGCAAATGCAGGATCTTTGGCAATGTAAAAACTTCCCCACTCTCAATCAAAACACAGTCCTATTGATAACATAAACATGGTTCCGCTGTACATCTAAACATGGTCCCAATAATAATGAAAACATAATGCCACTGACACTGGAAACATGTACATCATCTTACTGCAAATGGCAATATCATTCTAATGTTAATACAAGCACCATCTCACTGACAATACAAACACAGTCCCACTAAAAATGCAAGCACATTCCCAACATCAATGTAAACACTGTCACACTGAAAATGCAAACACAGTCCCACTGAAGATACAAACACAGTCCCACTGAAGATGTAAACACAGTCCCACTGAAGATGCAAACACAGTCTCACTGAAAATGCAAACACAGTTCCACTGAAGATACAAGCACAGTCCCACTGAAAATGCAAACACAGTTCCACTGAAGATACAAAGTTCTGCTGAAAATGCAAGCACATTCCCAACGTCAATGTAAACACTGTCTCACTGAAAATGCAAACACAGTCCCACTGAAGATACAAAGTTCTGCTGAAAATGCAAGCACATTCCCAACGTCAATGTAAACACTGTCACACTGAAATTGCAAACACAGTCCCACTGAAGATACAAAGTTCTGCTGAAAATGCAAGCACATTCCCAACGTCAATGTAAACACTGTCACACTGAAATTGCAAACACAGTCCCACTGAAGATACAAAGTTCTGCTGAAAATGCAAGCACATTCCCAACGTCAATGTAAACACTGTCACACTGAAATTGCAAACACAGTCCCACTGAAGATACAAAGTTCTGCTGAAAATGCAAGCACATTCCCAACGTCAATGTAAACACTGTCACACTGAAATTGCAAACACAGTCCCACTGAAGATACAAACACAGTCCCACTGAAGATACAAACACAGTCCCACTGGAGATGTAAACACAGTCCCACTGAAAATACAAACACAGTCCCTCTGCAAATGCAAGCACATTTCCAACGTCAATGTGTCCACTGTCACACTGACCATCCAAAAACTGTCCCATAGATCTGTATCATAGTCCCACTGACAATGGAAATGCAGTACAACTAAAAATGTAAATAGCGTCTTACTGACAATGCAAACAATGTTGCACTGACAAGGAATTCTCCATCGCACTGTCAATGACAATGGAAACAGAGTACCACTAACAATGGATACACAATTCCTCTGACAATGAAAACACGTCCCACTAACAATGTAAACCCGGTCCCACTGAAAATGCAAACAGAGTCACACTGACAATGTAATCACGGTCCCACTGTCAATGTAAACACATTTGGGCTGACAATAGAAACATGGTCCCACGTACAAACACAGTCACTCTCACATTGGAATCAAAATCTCATTGACACTGCAAACATGGTTAGCCTGACAATGACAACATAATCCAACTGACAATGTAAACACAGTCCCCCTGAAAAAAAAATGTTCCTTTGGACCCAGGTATAGAATAAAGTGCATATAACTCACACACACACAATGTATTAAGTTATATTACCACAAATAATAAGGTACTGTACATTAATGACACAAGTTAAAAAGTAAACAGTAGAACACTGACATACTTGATGAGACCTGTGTAGTGGCAGGACTTCAGTAGTCTTATGGCCTAGAGATAGAAGCTGTTTCCAATCCTAATGGTTTTTGGCTTAATGATTTGCCACCTCCCTCCTGATAGCCGGGGTTTAAAGAGATTGTTGGACAGATAGGTTAGATCATTGGCAATGCAAAGGTCAAGCATATCCAGTGCTCCTGATAAATATTAGGGTCATTACAGACTTTATTAAAACAGCTGTGGATGAGTGTGTCCCCACAAAATCGTACAGTGTTTTCCCCAATAAGAAGCCCTGGATTGAACAATGAAATCTGGAAATTGAGGAGAGCCAGAACAGAGGCATTCATGTCTGGAAATCAGGAATGCTACAAGAGGTGCAGGTATGATCTCCGGAAAGCATCTCACAGGCAAAGTGGAGATTCTGACTAGACTGGAATCGATGAGGGATGTTCAACAGCTGTGGCAGGGTTTGAGTGTGATAACCTCCTACAGAGTTAAATCTAGAGACATGGGGTCAGCAGAGCTTCGCTTCCAGATGAGCTCAGTGCCTTCTCTGCTCGCTCTGACCACCAGAACAGGGAGGAACCCCCACGTCTCACGATGATCCTTTGGTCTCTGAAGATGACGTGCAGGCTGCCTTCAAGAGAGTGAATCCAAGGAAAGCATCCGGTCTGGACGGAGTACCTGGCCGAGTACTGAAGACCTGTGCTGACCAACTGGCTGGTGCGTTCACCGATATCTTCATCCTCTCACTCCGACACCCACCTGCTTCAATCATACCGGTGCCCAAGAAGAGTGTGGTAACCTGTCTCAATGACTATCACCCAGTGGCACTTACATCCACGGTGATGAAGTGTTTTGAGAGGCTGGTGTTGAAGCATATCAGCTCCCGTCTGAATGATGACTTGGATCTGCTCCAGTTCACCTACCAAAATGGCAGGTCTACAGCAGATGCTATCGTTGGCTCTTCACACAACCCTGAAACACCAGGATACTCTTTATCGAAAACAGCTCAGCACTTACCACCATCGTCCCCTCAAAACTAGTCAGTAAACTCCAAGACCTGGGCCTCAATATCCCGTGAGCAATTGGATCCTGGATTTCCTCACTTGTAGACCCCAGTCTGTTCAGATTGGCAAAAACATCTCCTCCACAGTATCGCCACAGGGATGTGTGCTTAGCCCTCTGCTCTACTCTCTCCACACCTGTGACTGTGTGGCTAAGCACAGCTCCAACACCATGTACGAGTTTGCTGATGACTGTTGTTGGCCGTATCAAAGGGGTGATGAATCAGCATTCAGGGAGGAGGGTGAAAATTTGGCTGAGTGGTGTAATAACAACAACCTCTCACTCAATGTCAATGAGACCAAGGAACCGATTGTAGATTTCAGGAGAGGGAAACCAGAGGTCCATAAGCCAGTGATCATTGGAGGATCAGGGCTGGAAATGGTCAATAACTTTAAATTCCTGGGACAATATCGCAGAGGACCTGTCCTGGACCCATCAGATAAATGTAATTGTGAAGAAAGCACGACAGCGCCTCTACTTCCTCAGGAGTCTGTGGAGGTTCAGTATGTCATCGAAAACCTTGGCCAATATCTATAGATGTGTGGTGGGAAGTGTGCTGACTGGCTGCATTGTGACCTGGTCTGGGAACACCAATGCCTTTGAGTGGAAAATCCTACAAAAGGTAGTGGATTTGGCCCAGTACATCACAGGTAAAACTCTCCCAACCATTGAGCACATCTACATGAAATGGTGTTGTAGAAAAGCAGCATCCATCATCAGAGATCCTCACCACCCAGACCAGGCTCTTTTCTCACTGCTACCATCAGATAGAAGGTACAAGAGCCTCAGGACTCACACCACCAGGTTCAAGAATAGTTACTTCCCCTCAACCATCAGGCTCTTGAACAAAAAGGGATAGCTACACTCATTTAAGGACTCTTGTCTTGTTATTTCATGCTTGTTTTTTGTTTTTGTAATTGCTAATTATTTATTATCTACATTTGCACTTTGTTTACAGTTTACAGTTCTTTGTTTACAGTTCCTGATGCTTACAGTTTACAGATCCTATTTATAGTTACTGTTCTATAGATTTGCTAAGAATGCCTGCAGTAAAGGAATCTCAGGGTTGTATGTGGTGACATGTATGTACTTCGATAATAAATTTTACTTTGTATTTTGAAATTTTGAACTTTGGTGGGTGACAGAGAGAGCCTGATGATCGTCTCAGCAGTCCTTGCAAACTTCTATAGGGAGTTGGTGCTAATGCCTTGCAATTCCATTACCAGAGTCCAGGGCAGCTGATCAGGGCATTCTTGTTCGTGTTTCTGTAAAATTTGGTTAGATTGGTGGGCATCCCTCTGGAAGTGGAGACGCACTGTGCTTTCTTGACCAAGGAAGATGGTGTAGGGGAGCAGGTGAGATTGTCCTTTGTGTGTACTCTCGGAAGCATTGTGCTCCTAACTCTCTTCACATAGGAGGCTGTTCCTACAGGAAAACACAGTTTTTATTATTATGTTTGCAATGTGCTGTTGCTGCATAAAAACAAATTTCATGACATTTGCCAGTGACATTGAACCTGATTCTGTTTCTCACTTACATGCAGTGAGCAGTGAGCAGATGCATCTTCCTAAAGTCACACGTCATCTCTTTGGTCTTGTCTACAATGAGACTCACACCGTTCTACCAGCTGCTCTGCCTCCCTCTGTAAGCTGTCTTGTCATCATTGTTGATGAGGCAACCCGCTGTTGTGTCATTAACCAACGTGATTACATGATTTGAACTGGATCTAGTAGCAGAGACAGTCGTACTGTCAGTGTAACCACTTTCCCACTGACAATGCAAATACAGTCTCACTAACAATTTCAACATAGTCATACTGACAACGTAAAGACAGTCTCAGTAATAACGTTAACACAGGCCCATTGACAATGGAAACACAGTTCCTCTGAGAATGTAAGCACAGTCACACAGACAAAGCAAACACAGACCCACTATCAAATTTAACACAGTCCCAGTAACAATATAAACGCAGTCCCATTGACAATGTAAACATAGGTCCACTAACAATGTAAACACAGTTCCACTGACTATGGAAACACAGTCCAAATGACAATATAAACACAGTTACACTGACAATGTAAACACAGGTCCACTGACAATGTAAACACAGTCCCACTGACTATGGAAACACAGTCCAAATGACAATGTAAACACAGTTACACTGACAATGTAAACACAGGTCCACTGACAATGTAAACACAGTCCCACTGACTATGGAAACACAGTCCAAATGACAATGTAAACACAGTCCCACTGACTATGGAAACACAGTCCCACTGACTTTGGAAACGCATTCCCACTGACAATGAATACATGGTTCCACTGACTACAGAAACAGAGTCCCAATGACAATGAAAAAACAGTCCCACTGACAATGGAAACACAGTCACACTTACAAGGTAAACACAGTTCCACTGACAATGAAATCACAGCCCCCCCAACAATGCAAACAGAGTCCCAATGACAATGGAAACACAGTCACACTGACAAGGTAAACACAGTCCCAATGACAATGGAAACACAGTCACACTGACAATGGATACACACTCTCACTGGCAATGTAGACGCAATTCCACTGACAATGTAAACACAGTTCCACTGACAATGTAAGCACAGTCCCAATGACTACAGAAACAGAGTCCCAGTGACATGGAAACACAGTCCCACTGACAATGGAAACACAGTCCCACTGACAATGTAAGCACAGCCCCAATGACTATGGAAACACAGTCCTATTGACAATGGAAACACGCTCTTAATGACAATGTAAACACAGTTCCATTGACTCTGGAAACACAGTCCCAAAGACTCTGGAAATACAGTCCCACTGACCATGAAAACACAGCTCTTCACACGGCTTTAGAACACCTGGACAACACAAACACCTACGTCGGGATGCTGTTCATCAACTATAGCTCAGCATTTAATACCATCATTCCCTCAATCCTGATTGAGAAGTTACAGAACGTGGGCCTCTGTACCTCCCTCTGCAATTGGATCCTCAACTTCCTAACCGGAAGACCACAATCTGTGCAGATTGGTGATAACATATCCACCTCGCTGATGATCAACACTGGCACACCTCAGGGGTGTGTGCTTAGCCCACTGCTCTACTCTCCATATACATATGACTGTGTGGCTAGGCATAGCTCAAGTACCATTTATAAATTTGCTGATGATACAGTCATTGTTGGTGGAATCTCAGATGGTGACAAGAGGACGTACACGAGTGAGATATGCCAACTAGTGGAGTGGTGTCGCAGCAACAACCTGGTACTTAATGTCAGTAAGACGAAAGAGCTGATTGTGGACTTCAGGGGGGGTAAGACAAAAGAACACATACCAATCCTCATAGAGGGATCAGAAGTGGAGAGAGTGAGCAGTTTCAAGTTCCTCGGTGGCAAGATCTCTGAGGATCTAACCTGGTCCCAACATATCAATGTAGTCATAAAGAAGGCAAGACAGCAGCTATACTTCATTAGGAGTTTGAAGAGATTTGGTATGACAACAAATACACTCAAAAACTTCTATAGATGTACTGTAGGGAGCATTCTGACAGGCTGCATCACTGTCTGGTATGGGGGGGACGACTACTGCACAGGACCGAAAGAAGCTGCAGAGGGCTGTAAATTTAGTCAGCTCCATCTTGGGTACTGGCCTACAAAGTACCCAGGACATCTTCGAGAAGCAATGTCTCAGAAAGGCAGCGCCCATTATTAAGGACCTCCAGCACCCAGGGCATGCCCTTTTCTCACTGTTACCATCAGGTAGGAGGTACAGAAACCTGAAGGCACACACTCAGCGATTCAGGAACAGTTTCTTCCCCTCTGCCATCCGATTCCTAAATGGACATTGAACCCTTGGACACTACCTCACTTTTTTAATATGTTATTTCTGTTTATTGCACAATTTAAATCTATTCAGTATATGTATACTGTAATTGATTTACTTATTTATTTGCTATTATTATTATTATTATTTTATTTTGCTGTCTTTTCTTCTAGATTATGTATTGCATTGAACTGCTGCTGCTAAGTTAACAAATTTCACGTCACATGCCAGTGATAATAAACCCGATTCTGATTCTTTGCGTGTCTTTTGCCATTAAATCAGATGCAAAGCGATTGTTCAATAGCCTCACAGACAAGAGAAAACCTGCAGATGCTGGAAATCCACGTAACACACACGAAGTTCTGGAAGAACTCAGCAGACCAGGCAGCATCTATGGAGAGGAGTACAGTTGACTTTTTGGGCCGGGACCCTTCGACAGGGCTGGAGAAAAGTCCCGATGAAGGGTCTCGGTGCGAAACGGCAACTGGACTCCTCTCCATAGACAATGCCTGGCCTGCTGAGTTCCTCCAGCATTTTGTGTGTTCAATTGTTTGGACACTTCTTTATTTACCATCATATATTTTACATAAGACTGGAAATGTCCACATTTCACTTGATAAACTTTTCCTTGTTTATGAACCAATAACATCTCTTACAGTCCATTTTTACATTTCGTTATCAGTTTGCTTCGTTTTCTACATGGCCTTCCTCGATGAATGCCTTGGTCCTTGTTTATTGAGCTCTAAAAAGCTCCCAACCTTCAAGTCTCCAGCCATTTCTGGCAGCTTTATGAGCCTCCTCCTTGGATGTAACATTATCTTTAATTTCTCTTTCCAGCCGTGATTGAATTAGTTTTCGTGTTGGGTTTTTGTGCCTTAAGAGATTTTCTTTTTTGTAGTTATTGCATTGTTAAGTTAATTTTTAACCGTTAAGTTGTCCATCCATGTATTTCCCAAATAACTACAGCCAACTCTTCTCTCACTCCTTCAGGGTTGCTTTCGATTTAAGAGCCTAGTTCCACAGCCTTCCCCAAAGCCCCCTAAACAGCACCGTTATAATCAACCCCTCCTCATTTCACAAGACAAGATACGTGTTAGTTGTTTCCCTAGTTTGTCCCTCAACATATTTGTCACCTGTACATTCCACAAATTCTTTCTCCAGGTTATGACGGAAAATTTGATTTATTCTGCCTCTCTGCAGGTCAAAGTCTCCCGTGATTACTGTGTCACTTCTGCCGCACACATCCCTAATTTCTTAATATATGCCACACCCAATCTTGCGATGATTAACTAGCAGCTTTTAATACCAATATTCCTGCTCTTTGCTGTTGCTTAGTATGACTCATATTCCATATATTGATCTGTCATCAAAGACCATTTCTCACCACTCATCCAATCTCTTCCCTTATTATTCACTTTTGTCAAAAATCCAGAATATCTGGTTCCTAGTTTTGGTCGCCCCCCTAGCCCTGAAGCAGACACAGAACCTGAATCAGACCCAGGATTACTATCACTGACTGATGTCGTGAATGTGTTGTTTTGTGGCAGCAAGACATTAAAAAATCACTATTGAGTGACAAATTAATAATGCAAAAGAGGAACTGTGAAGTTGGTTCTTGTACCATTCAGAGATCTGATAATGTACGGGAAGAACCTAGTCCTGAAATGTTGAGCATGGGTCTTCATGCTCCTGTCCCTCCTGGTGGTAATGAGGAGAGGGCAGGTCCTGGATGGACAGGCTTCTTAATGATGGACACTGCCTTCGAGAGGCATCGCCTTTTGAAGATGTGCTTGATGAGAGAGAGTTGTGCCCATGGAGGAGCTGACTCCCTCTGCAGTCTCGTTTGGTCCTGTGTACACCAGGCAGTGATACAACCAGCAATGCAACTAACATCTTACCCATTTACTTTGACTTGCACCATTAATTCATTGATAATTTTAGTCTTTTGGATACAGTGCTCATAATTCTGTCATTTTTCTGTACTTTAACTGTGTTGGCACGTGGCCAAGTGGTTAAGGTGTTAGTCTAGTTATTTGGAGGTCGCCAGTTCGAGCCTTGGCTGAGGCTGCGTGTGTGCAAGGGAGTTAACCACACATATAGTATTTCTGTTTTTGACACATTTTTAATAATCTATTCAAAATATGTAATTGATTTACTTGTTTATTTATTATTATGTTTTGTTATTATTATTATTATTATTATTTCTCTCTCTGCTAGATTATGTATTGCATTGAACTGCTGCTGCTAAGTTAACAAATTTCACGTCACATGCCGGTGATAATAAACCCGATTCTGATGTAAGCACAGTCCCACTGACAACATAAACACGGTCCTACTGATAATGGAAACACAGTCCCACTGACAACATAAACACGGTCCTACTGATAATGGAAACACAGTTCCACTGACAATGGAAACTGTGCATGACAAGGGAATGCAGACCTACTGACAATGGAAACACAGCTCCAATGGCAATGTAAACATTGTCCCACTCCAATGAAAGTACTGTATCACTAACGCTGGAAATATAGTCCTGCTGACAAGGCAAGCACTGTCCCACTGAAAATACTCAAGACATGTAAACACTTCTCCTTTAAAATGTAAACACAGTCCCTAGGCAATGTAAGCTCTGTCCTCTTAAATAAGATGTTTTGTTGAAGAGCCTTTTTCATGAAACATTGGTTCTGTTTCTGGCTTCTGTGGGGCTGTGTTTCCATTGTCTGTGAGTCTGTCGAAGGGGCTGGGTTTCCAGCAGTTTCTGTTTTTATTCCTGCAGAGAGAGCACTAAGCGATGGAAGCTGTGAAATTCTGGCATTTTTTTCCTGTTTTCATTCATATGACTATTTTTTCTACCTTCAGATCGATGGACTGTTACTCACAAGCCTTCTCCGCCCTATCCCAGCCAGCACCACTACCAGGCTCTCTTGGTCCACACGTCCTGTTCTCCCCATCCGGAGTCTAGGCCTCTCCCCCACATTTGAAGGCTAGTGACAAGGACAGGAGATGAAGATCTGGATACCCATGGATCCTGGCCAGTCCCAGGTCCGTGGTTACAGGATCGGAAGTCCACGTGAGCAGGTGGCACAGGGAGGCATGAGGGCCGGTGAGGCGGTGATCCCGGAGTTTGAGCCTGGACTTCCGAGTCTTGCCATCAGTTAGTCTGGGGTCGATGTGGACAATCAGAGGTCTGGAAGTCGCAGTCTGACAGCTGATGCCTGGAGACTGGAAATGTGTGTGTGTGTGTGTGTGTGTGTGTGTGTGTGTGTGTGTGTGTGTGTGTGTGTGTGTGTGTGTGTGTGTGTGTGTGTGTGTGTGTGTGTGTGTGTGTGTGTGTGTGTGTGTGTGTGTGTGTGTGTGTGTACGCACTTAGGAGTTTGATTTGCTTCTTGTTGTTGCTTGTTTTGTTGTGTTCTGCTGAGAATTGTGGGAAGGCTACATTGGCACCGGAATGTGTGACTGGCTGCCCCCAGCACCTCCTTACGTGTGTTGGGTGTTAATGAAAATAACTCATTTCCCGGCGTGCTTTGATGTACGGTATGCTGGCGTAGTGGTTAGCACAGTGCCCGCCACCCAGGTTCAATTCCCGAAAGGGGTTTGTATGTTCTCCCAGGGACCGCGTGGGTTTCCTCTGGGTGCTCCGGTTTCCTCCCACAGTCCAAAGACCTACCAGTTAATTTTCCGTTGTAAATTGTCCTGTGATTGGGCTAGGATTGGGGATTGCTACATGGCCAGGAAGGCCTACTCTGCACTCTGTCAATAAATAAATAAATAGGCAGATACATAAATCTGTTTCTGAATCTGAACCTCCTCAACACTGCTCCCCTTTGATTTGTAACTTGCTCCGGCTCCCATCTCGGATCAGTACCGCTTCTTCACTCTGTGTAACGTCCATGGGATAGTACTCTGCCCACCCTGCATATATATTGGAAGCCAGTGTTGGAGTGAGGAGGAACTGTCTAGAATTTAAAGTCCAGAAGCACTTATTCGTGGAAGTTGAATTCCCCGTGAGCTTATTGTTGGGAAGTTGCCACAGTGGGCAGGGATAGCAGCGCCTCTGTCTCATGACTCCAGGGACTGGTGTGTGTTCCCAATCTCTGGTCCCATCCGTGTGGAATCCCTGTTACCCCATGGGCTTCCCCAAGCTGTTGTAGAGTTACTTAGCACAGAAATAGCCCCTTTGGGTTAATTGCCTCCGGTGTTAGGTGCGAGGTGGAATCTAGGGAAGGTTGATGGAAATGTGGAGGCAGGAAAATGCAGTCAGTGTAGGATGAGTGTAAGTCGGTGGTTGACGTTGGTGTAGACTCTGTTGGCCAAAAGGTCTGCTCATGTTGTAAGACTTATACACTTTCTGTATCATAGAAAACATTTACATAGCTTCTGCCTCAACCTCTCAATTCCAAATCCAGTTAAGTACACAGAACATTACAGCACAGTGCAGACCCTTCGGCCCACAATATTGTGCCAACTTTTTAACTACTCCGAGCTCAAGCAAGCCCTTCCCTCCCACATAGACTTCACGTGCCTGCCTAAGTTGGTTAAGTGTCTGTAATGTATCAGGTTCTACCACCGTCTCTGCTCTCTGGAAAAACAATTTACACTCACATCTCTCACATCTCTCCCATACTCTCCTCCAATCACCTTAAAATTATGTCCTCTTGAGTTAGCCACTGCCTCTCTGGGAAAAGGGCAATGGCCGTCCATTCTATCTCTGTCTCTTATCAATTTATGTACCTCTGTCAAGTCACTTCTCATCTTCCTTCACTCCAAACTGAATAGCCCTATTTCACTCAACCTATCTTAATAAGACATGCTCTCTGATCCAGCAGCATCCTGGTAAATCTCCTCTTCACCTCTCTAAACTTCCACATCATTTCTATAATGAGGTGACCGGAATTGAACACAATAACCCAAGTGTGGTCTAACCAGAGTTCTATAGAACTGCAGCATTGCCTTGCAGCTGTTGAACAAAATCCCCTGATTAATGAAGGCCAACACACTTTCTTAATCACCCTATTAATTTCTGCGGCAACTTTGAGGGATCTGTGAAAGTGGGCCCCAAGATCTCTGTGTTCCTCTACACTGCTAAGAATCCTGCTATTAACATTATACTCCGTCTTATAAGCTTGACTTTCCAAAGTGTATTACTTCACACTTTTCTGGATTGAACTCCATCTGCCCCCTCTCAGCTCAGCTCCACATCCTGTCAATGTCCCATTGTAACTTAAGACAACCTTCTACACTTCTACACTGTCCGCAACATCTCCAACCTTTATGCCACCTGCAATCTTTTTAAACCCACCCTTCCACATCCTCATCTAAGTCATTTGTAAAAATCAGAAACAGCAGGAGTCCCAGAACAGAACCCTCCAGAACACCATTAGTCCAGGCAGAATACACTCCACATTCTGCTTTTGGTGTGCAAGCCAATCCTGGATCCATGCATCTACGTTTTCCCGGATCCCATGCCTCCTAAACTGAACTAAGCCAAGCATTCCTAGACCATTCCAATGACTCTGTGGTTTACTGTTTCATATTCTCTGTTTTGCCATTTGTGCAATTTGTTCATTTTCTTTGCACGTTGGATATTCGATGTTTTCTTTGAACAAGTTCCATGACGTTTCTTTGTCTGTGGGAGGACGAATCTCAGGGTTGTACACTGCATACATACTCCAATAATAAATGTACTTTGAACTTTGAATCTTGACTTTCTCAATGAGTCTAACACAGGTAATCTTGTCAAAAGCCTTACTGAAATCATATACCACTGCTCTACTTTCATCAGTTTGTTTGTCACTTCCTTGAAGAATTCGATCTGACTCATGAGATGTGACCTGCTCTCACAAAGCCATGCTGACTCTTCTTAAGCAGACAATGCTTCTCCAAATGCTCATAAATAATGTTTCTACCAACAGATTGCTCACGACTGACAGCAGCCTCACTGGTCTATAACTCCCAGGGTTATCCTTATTACTTTTCTTGAACAAAAGAACATTCGCCACCTGCCAATCTTCAGGTAATACTCCTGTGGCCAGTGTCATCACCGATCATCGGCAAACGTGCTGCGAACTCTTTCCTTACAGCCCATTGTAACCGGAATGTCAGGCCCTGGGGTCTTATCTGTCTTAATGCTTGTCAAATGCTTCAGTGAACCCTCTTTCTTATCGTTGACACGCTCCAACATATTAGCCTGTTCTACACTGTCCTCCCATTCATCAAGGTCCCTTTCACTGGTGAGTACAAAGGGCCTTCCTTACCTCCTTCAACTCCAGGCACATGGTTCCTCTTTAATCCCTGACTGGTCCTAGCTTGACTCTAGTCATCCTTCTGTTCTTCACACATGGGGCTTTCCTTAATCCTGCTTACCAAGTCCTTCAGAAGCTCCTTCTAGCACTCCGAAGTCCCTTCTCAATTTCCTTCCTGCTGCCTTAAATGGCCTTGCCTTATCCTTGCTTCCTAACCCTTATGTAAGCTTAACACGTACAGAATGCTGGAGGAACTCAGCCGGTCGGCAGCACCTGTGGAAACGAGCCGTCAATGTTTCGGGCCGAGACCCTTCGTCAGGACTCGGTGGAAACTTGCTTCTTCCTCTTAACTAGATGTCCCACATCTCTTGCCAACCTTCAACCTTTTCCCACCGCAATGTGTCAGTTAGTCGTACCGCGGTTGAAAACCCTCGCACCTTGACCTGTGGTGATTTAATGAGCTGCTGGCTGTTTGCTGAATGGGATTGCACTGGACATCTGACCTGAAGGGGTAAGACTTGGCACAGCCTCTATCAACACAATAAAGGCTCCCAAACAGGAAAAAGTTGAGGATTTCACAATAACTATTTATCCCACTGTTGGTAATGTATTCATGTGCTGGAATATGTTTACACTGGAATATGCTGTTTACACCAGCATATGAACATCCTAGCTATATTTGCTTCTAGTATATCCTGACTAAAGGTCACTGCGGCATACAAAGTCGTTCCTTTATATGTGTAGCCATGTAAACAAGTGCCCGTGGGAAAGCACAAGTCTGCAAAGCATTTCTTCAGAAACTAATAGTCTGTGTCAAAATATCAGTGAGTGGTCTCGTCCAAAGGCAGTTTATGTGTTGCTGGAGAGCTTCTGAGCCAAGCGTAGCAGCACACAGGCATGGACTTTGGCTGACACCCAGCAGCTAACGGTCTGCAGGCCGCTTCACATTAACTCTTTGCGTCAAGCGTGCTTCCTCCCTGTGATGAGCCAGATATGATTTGTTTACAAGTTCGCAATGAGGGAGAGCATACGATAGAAATTTGGAACATTTGTTGGTGCAAAAAAAAACCAGAAAATGCTGGGAACACTAAGCAGGTTTCGGTAAAATAACAAAAATAACCTCATCTGAAATTCTCTCTTCCTCCGTTTCCTATTGCGCAGAAGGCACACAAACCTCAAAACACATACCACTCAGTTCAAGACAGCTTCAGTCGCACTGTTGTATGACTATTGAGTAATGCCCTTGTACCTGATGAACTCCTGACCTCTCGGCCCACCTGGTTTTGCCTTTCACCTCTCTGCTCTGCACTTTCTTGTGACTGCTGCACGTTACTGTGCATTCATTCTGTTAGTGTTTTATTTTGTAGTACCTCAACGCACTGCTGAATGAAAAGCCAAGATTCCCACTGCACCTTGGCCCTTGTGACGATAATAAAATATTTCCCAGTTTATCCATTTCACTTGGGCGGAGAGAGGACCAGAGCGAGTCAGAACATTCTTCACGACGCAAGACTGCTTATTGTCATTCTCTAGAACACCAGTGCAAAAGAGAATGAATCGATTGGATCTGATGCAGCATGGAAACACGGTAAGTATACTGCAAAGCTATCAAGCAAGTGACTGTTGCGTTGTGCCCTCAGTCTGGATGGTAGTGAAGTGCCTGTTCTACAAGCGAACATTCATTTTCTTCTGCGTCAATGGCAACGACAAACTGGCACCAAAGACAGGATCTCAGATGGCATCTCCTGGGTTCCTGGACACTGGCAGCTCCTGGTTGGCAGGTTATAATTGTCTTTTGGCTGTAAGTCGGTGCTTGGTTATCTGAATGCCTTGGCATATTCTATTGAGGTACAAAGCACAACAGGTCACAGACACAACAGGCAGCAGCATCTATCTTCATTGAACAACTGGTTTAGGCATGTCCCTGTTGAGTAAGATTGGGGAGACATACTGGCCCCAACCAACCTTGGCATCTCTTATTTATTTATTTGCTTGTTTTGTTTATTTATTTAGTGACACTTATTTATTTTGCAACTTTTCAAGCCATGCCACCCAGCAACCCGACAACCTCAATTAACCCTAACCTATCTAACCCTAGCCTAATGACCAATTAACCTACAGGGTATGTCCTGGGACTGTCGGAGGAACCGGGGAAAACCCACGCATTCCACAGGGTGGACTGCTTACAGAGGATACCGGAATGGTACTCAGAACTCCGACCCACATAGAGTGGATGTGGAAAGGATGTTTGCTATGGGGGGGGGGAGGGAGTTTAGGACCAGAGGGCACAGCCTCCAAATAGAGGGACATCCATTTGGAATAGAGACGAGGAGAAATTTATTTAGCCAGAGGTTGGTGAATTCATTGCCACAGACAACTGTAGAGGCCAATTCATTGGGTATATTTAAAGTGGAGGTTGACAGGTTCTTCATTGTAATGGCATTAAAGGTTACAGGGAGAACTCAGGGGAACAACAAATCTGCCATGGAGGAATAGTGGAGCAGACACAATGCAGCAAGTGGCTTAACTCTGCTTCTAGGTCTTTTGGTCTAAACTTGGGCTATTTCACAAGTATGTTGCTTCTTTACAGAACTTAAACCTCAACTGCAGTGTTTCAATAATGCCTTTCAGAATGTTTGTGACTGGACTAGCGGATGAATTAAGTTAGCTAAAGCTGTTGAGCATGCAGGATCTGACATTACGGTGTGCGCGAGACTGCTGTGTCAATGTAAACGGCATCCAGGAAAGCTGGAGAATATTGTCCGCTGCGATCCACGCTGACGTAAGTCTACAAGGCCACTGGAGCCAGTCTGAAGTGGGCTGGTGAGAGCAGTTCAGTTGGCTGTTATGAAATTCCAAGGACTTTCAACTACCACAGCCTTATGATTTTGGAACAGCTAAGTGGTTGTTGTGAAAGATAGTGCCTCACCTTGACAGCTTACAGATCCAAGACTTGCAATAAATTGCAGATTAAAGGCCAAAACAAATAACACAAGTAATTACGGGAGGCATTTCAAAACAACAGACCTGCAGAGTGTGGTGGTGCGTTCGGGAACTGGGTGGACAAAGACAGATGCACGGAGCTGGGGCAAACGATGCAAACAGGCCTGAGCCAATCCTGCCATGGGGCTTTTTGTAGTTCTCACGATGCTTTGGATGCAGGTGTATGTCTTGTGAGAGCTGGCAGGCAAAGAGACCCATTGGGTACACGTCTCACCAAGGCAATGATGCAGAAATGGATAAAGTCTGGAATCAAGAAATAGCATCAATATCTATCACC